>NW_026975094.1:0-196234 GCF_030014295.1 Loxodonta africana | reverse complement strand
ATGGGATTTTTGATACTTCACTTGAAAAATGAGTCCAAGGTACTGTGATGTGATTGTTTACTTTGTGTGGCCTTTCTAGCCATGGTCTTATAACATCCACCCTGGTGCTTGGGCAGGACTGTGTGATAGGGTAATTGTGGCTCACCAAGGGGATTGCTTAGTTTTCCCTTCAAAGAGAACCAGTTCCAGAGCAAAGAGGAGGATTCAACTCCCATCAAGGAAGAACAGCCAGGAGCTGAGCATATATTATGGACCTCAGATCCCTGCACTGAGAAGCTCCTAGAAGCAGGAGACTGAGATAGAGAGAGGAAGCTGTAACCCTGAAGACGGTAAGATGCCATGGCAGGAGAGACCAAGCAACAGGGACCCGGCTATAGGAGATGCTGGCCCAGGGAGAAGGAAAGCTGAGTGCCTTTGGAGAGAGGCCCAAGGCCAGGCAGAGGCACGCCTGTGAGCACAGGAGGGAAGAGGCTGTCCTGATAGAAGAACTGTATTCTGAGTGTCTTTGAGCCTGAGCTATAACTGTTACTTCCCTAATAAACCCCATAATCATGAATATGGACTGCGAGCTCTGTGTGGCCATTGCAATGAATTATTGAACCCAGCAAAGAAGTAGGGAGTGCTGTGTGAGGGACAGTTGGTGTCAGAGTTAGTGAAGATGGTGGAGAGAGGATAGTTTTTTCACCAATGCCTTCAATGCAGCTTCGATTTCTTCTTTTTATACCATCAGTTCTTGATCTTATGCTACCTCTTGAAACGGTTGAAAATTATCCAGTTCTACTGCAGTAGCTATATTAATATCAGACAAATTATACTTCAGAAAAAGGAGTATTATTGGGAATAAGTAGGGACATAACATAATAAAGGTTCAATTCTCCAAAAAGATACAACAATCCTAAATGTGTACGTATTTAACAACAGGGCTCCAAAATACAAAAACTAATAAATCTGAAAGGGGAAATGGACAAATACGCATTTATAATTGATATCAATACTTTTCTATCAACAATTACTAGAGCCCTGCTAGTTGAAGTCCAAAGCATCTGTGTGATGTCTATGTGTGTGTACATATGTGTGTGTGTATGTATATGGTATAAAGACAAGTAATACAGAAATAAACATAGATAGATGTTGTAGTCCTTGGGAGGTGCAAACGGTTAATGCATTCAGCTGCTAACCAAAATGTTGGAGGTTTGAGTCCACCCAGAAGGACTTCGGAAGAAAGGCTTGGCGATCTACTTTTGAAAAATTAGCCATTGAACTGACACACTTGAGTGTCAGTACTACTCTGACACACATGGGGGGAGGGGTCACCATGAGTCAGATCAGCTTGATAGCAATTGAATGATTTTTTTATTCATTCTGCCAATATTTGTCTTTTAATTGGTATCTTAGGCTGGGTTCTCCAGAGAAGCAAAACCAGTGAGATATATATTTAAATAGATTTATATCAAGGAAATGGCTCACGAGGCTGTAGAGGCTGGTAGGTCTCAAGTCCGTGGGTCAGGCTGGTGGCTTCTCCTGACCCACGTAGATGCAGGGACTGCAGAACTCAAGATCTGCAGGTCATACAACAGGTCTGTGGCTCACAGGCTGCAAAGGCTGACAAATCTCAAGATCGGCAGGTAAGCTGGCAGGCCGTGCCTCACAGACTGCGGAGGCTGATGAATCCCAAAATTGGAAGGTAAACTGAAGGTTCAAATCCCAAAAACTTGAGATCAGATGAAGAGGAGCCAGCTGCAGGATTCAGAGTGAGCAAAAGCTCAAGAGCCTTGCCAGAAAGTCCACCTATATTGGATGCAGTCCACACCCGCAAGGAAACTCCCTTACATCTGATTGGCTACTCACAGCAGATCCCATCATGGAGGTAATCGCATTATATCACATCTCATCATGGAAGTGATTTCATCCGTATACGACTGCTAAACTACATCGTAACTGCCAAAGCACTGAGAATCATGGTCCGACAAAGTTGACACACAACTTTAATGATCCCAATTGTGAATTTAATCTATTTATATTTAAAGCGATTAATGATAAGGAAGGACTTATATCTTCTACTTTGTAGTAGGTCATATATGTATTTTGTTGCTCATTTTCTTCACTACTGTCCACTTTTGTGTTTGACTGATTTTTTTCAAGTGTACAATTTTGGTCCTCTCCTTATTTCCTTTCCTTATATTTTTTAACTTCTTAGTGGTGACCATGAGGATTACAATTAAGATCTTATATTTATAACAATCTTCTTTTAATTAATATAAATTTAGCTTCAACAGTATACAAAATTTTGCTTTTATTCAGCTCAGTTACCTCCCCTACTTACGTTGCTGTTACAAAAATTGCGTCTTTATACATTGTGTGTCCATTAAGAGAGATGTGTAAGTATTTTTATGCATTCTTGCTTTAAATCATATATGAAAAAAAGAGAGGCGTGATATAAAAATATTACTGACTTTGTTTTATCTAAGTAGTTACCTTTACGGAGTCTTTGTTTCTTTTTATGGCTTCCAGTTACTGTCTAGTGTCCTTCCATGCCAGCCAGAATGATTCCCTGTGGCATTTCTCATAAGGCAGTTCTGCTACTAACACACTCCCTCAGGTTTTGTGTACCTGGGCATGTCTTAATTTCACCTTCATTTTTGAAAGATAGTTTTGCTAGATATTGACATCTTGCTTCATACTTTTGTTTCTGTATTTTTTTTTTCCAGTGCCTTAACTACATCATCCCACTATTTTCTTGTCTCAATGGTTTCTGGTGAAAAATCAACAGTTAAACTTGTTGAGACTCTCTTGTACATTAGGAGTCACTTATCTCTTACTGCTTTCAAGTTTCTGTGTTTGTCTTTTGACATTTTGATTATGTCTGTCTGTGGATATCTATGTATTTACTGTCCTTTGAGTTTATTGAGCTTCTTGGATATCTAGATGACATTTGGGAATCTTCCAGTCATTACGTTTTCAAATATTCTTTCTGTCCTTTCATCTTTCTTTCCTTTCTGGGACTCCTTAATGAGTATATTGGTATGCTTGATGTTGTCCCGCAGGTCCCTTAGGCTCTGTTCATTTTCTTCATTCTTTTTCCTTTATGCTCCTCAGTTAGAACAATTTCAGTTGTGCTTTTTCAAGTTTACATTTTCCTGCTTTCTTGCTCAAATCTCCTGTTGAGCTCCTCTAATGAAATTTTTATTTCAGCTATTCTACTTTTCAGCTCTGTAATTTCTATTTGGTTCTTTTGTATAATATTTCTTTATTAATATTTTCTACTTGTTCATACATTCTTCTCTTGGTTTCCTTTTTTTTTTTGGTCTATGGTTTCTTTAGCTCTTTGAGGAAATTTAAGACAATTGTTTTAAAATCTTTGTCTAGTAATCCCAATATCTGTGTTTCCTTAGGGATGCTTTCTGTTCATTCTCTTCTTTCTTCTTAACAAATGAACCATCCTTTTCTGTTTCTTTTTATGACTTAAAATAGTGTGTTGAAAACTGGATATTTTAAACATTATAATGTAACTCTGGAAATCAGATTCCCTCCTGTCATTAGGGTTTGCTTTTTTTCTTAAATTGTTGAGGGCCAGTCATCCATTTGCTTAGTGATGTTCCCAAACTATTTCTGCAAAGATTGTATGTCTTCTCATGTGTGGACACTGAAGTTCTGTTCTGTTATCTCAGCAGTCAGTTCATGACCTGACAGTGATTTCTTTAAAAGCTTGTAGCCAAAAAGAAAAAGGAACATTATCCCAGTCTTTGCAGATTGGCTCTGAACTGGGGCGTTCTTTCAATGCTAAGCAAGAGTGCCTAAAACTCTGCCTTAGCCTTCACTTCCTGCCCCCATGGAGCCCAAAGATCAGCCAGAGGTGCAAGCCCAGAGCTTTGTCAGGATCTTTATGAGCATGTCTTCATCCTTAGGCAAGAACATTGCACTCCAGATTCCTCAGTATATGTGGTAGCCCTTCAAAGCCCTTAAACCACCAAGCATCTTCCTCTCAGCCTCCTTTTTTCCAAGCTTTTGGATGTCTCTGCTGTTTTCTCTGTCCTTCATCCTTTGACCCTGGAGGTAGGACCAATTCTTTGAGGTTTGTACTCCTCAGTTTCCATCACTTCATACATTTTTTCTTGTGTGCTGTTGAGTCAATTCTGACTCATAGTGACTATAGGATGGAGTAGAACTTCTCCAAAGGGTTTTTAAGGCTGTAATCTTTATGGAAGGAAACTGTCATATCTTTTTCCTGTGGAGTAGTTGGTGGATCAGATCAAAAGGTTTAACAGCTGAGTGCTTAACCACTGCACTACTGGGGCTCCTTTTGACATCATGCATCATAATAGACTTTTAACACACCCCTCAGAAACATAGAAGCCCATAAATTATCAAGGATACAGAAGATTTAACATGTATAAAAATACCAAATTGATATATGTATATGTGCGTGCATTATCTAACCACTAAAGAATATACATTCATCTCATGCACATACATAGTGTTTATAAAAATTGACTATATACTGTGTTATAAAGCAAGTTTCAACAAATTTCAAGAGTCTGCAATAATATAGAGGATACTATGTAAGAACACCATAATTAAAAAAGAAACCATCTTAGAAAAAGAAAATACAAAATCTCCATGTCCTTGGATATTTTAAAATACTATGAGTCAAAAAAGACATCATGATGAAAATTAGAATACATTTTGAAGTGAACAATTATGAACATAGTGCATGTAAAAAGTTGTGCAGTACAGACAATATAATATAGGAAACTTATAGCCTTAAAAATATAATTGGAAAGAACAAATCTTGAAAAATAAGTGAGTTAAACATCCATTCAAAATGTTGGGAAAAAAACAGAACAAACATTCATAGAAATTTTTGTTTCTATTAATGATTGAATACATGCAACAGACGATCAACGAAGACTAAAGTTGATTCTTAGAAAATGCTAGTAAAATTGACAAACTTTAGGCAAGATTGATCAAGAGAAAAAGAATGAAGGTATAAATACCGAATATCAGGAATTAGAAAGAAAATGACTACAGATCTTGCAGAACATAAAGATAACGTGAGAATGTTATGAACCATATTAGTCAATAAATTTGCAAATTTAGGTAAAGTAGGCAAACGTATCATACCATGTAAGTTAATAACAACGATTCAGGAAGAAACAGGAAGCAAAAGTAATTCCACAACTGTTAATAGAATTGAATTAGAGCTCAAACTATTCTCAAAAAGAAAACTTCATGTCAGATGGCTTTTCCTGCAAATTCTGCCAAATATTCAAGAAATATTTCACAAATTCTTCAATATAAAATGAAATATATACCCAAACTCCTTTTTAAAGCTTGTAGAATGAATATTGATACCAAAACCTGACAAGAGCAGCACAAGATGGGAAAATTACAGGCCAATGTCACTGATGAACATAGATGCAAAATATGAAAATAAATAGGCAAAACAAATGCAGCAATACTGTAAAGAAGATTATATTATGACCAAGTTGGGTCTATCCCAAGAATTCAAGGTTAGTTTAACATTCAAAAATGAATCAGTATAATTTGCCATATGTACAGGAAAAATAAATGTGGTTATATTAATAGGTGTAATAAAATAAGTATTTGATAACCTTCAGCATCCACTCATGTTTTTTAAAAGAACATCTAGCATGCCACGAGACCAGAAGAACCAAAATGTTCCTGGCTACTGTCGCTGAACATTTTGATCAAAGAGTCCATAGAAAAGCCCTGATCAAAAGGGGGAAAATGCAGAACAGAATTTCAGATTCTCATGAACCCCAGACTTTTTGGAGCCATTGAGGGTGAATGAACTCCTGAAACTATTTCCGTGAGATATTCTTTAAACATTACACCAAAAGCCTTCCCTTGAATTATCTTAAAACTGAAGTATAAAAAAGAAAAAACCAAACTGTTGCTGTTGAGTTGATTCTGACTCAGAGACCCTGTAGGACAGAATAGCACTGCCCCATAGGGTTTCCAAGGTGCAGGTGGTGGATTCAAACTGCTCTTCTTTTGCCTGGCTACCGTATCACTTAACCACTGTGCCACGAGGGCTCCAGAACATTAGCTACTTAACTAATAAAAATGGTCTACCTTGAGCATATGCTCTTTGAAGAACTGTCTACATGGCATCAGATTGACAACAGCTACTGAAACGATTAGATAGGAACCTTAAGGAGCAGTGGGTTTATGTTAATGACAGAGGAACAACTCAGAAAAGGAGGGTAAGAATGGTTGCACAACTTGAATGTAACCGATGTCATTAAATTGTACAGGTAGAAACTGTTAAGTTGGTGTATGTTTTGCTGCATACATTCTCCACCACAAAAAATTAATTTACAGGTAATAATTAACAAAAAATGTCAAGGAGAGCTAAATATTTTGAAAATAAGACAGATTTGCATGTGAGGGAAGGAGTGGGGTGAGATGTTTTAGATTAATAGTCAGAAGGCTTATGGGAGCAGGATATTTGAGGAGATAACTGACCTATACCAAAGGAGAGAATAGCTGTATGAAGTTCTGGAGGGAGGATATTGCCAATAAAGGCAAGAGTTGTTTCTGAGGCCCTTAAATAACCAAGTGTTTTGGCATGATTGAGGAAGCTCAGGAAATAAGTCATGGCTAGTTAGTGTGGAGTGAACCGAGGGAAGACTGTTAGGAAATGAGGTTAGTATGGTGGGCAAACCCCGCGTCATGAAAGACCATGGGAAGGGTTTGGGAATTTTTCCTAATCGCCATGAGAAGCCACTGAAATGATGCTGTTTTGTAGACTGTAAGAGGGAAGATCGGTGGCGTGGAGTCCAGTTTTAACCAAGAGATGATGGTGGCTGTAAGGTGGAGGTAGTGAGAAGTGGATAGAGTCAGGATTTATGTTAAGGTAGTGCCAAGAGTCCAGAATTTGTATCAATGGATTGGATGCAAGATTTGAATAAAGGAGAGAAATCAAGGGTGATTTCTAGGTTTTTGTCCTGAACAACCCAGAGGATAGTGAGAATATTTGCTGAGATAAGGAAGACTGGGAGGTAGATAAGACACTTGGAGCAAGAATTTTATTTGAACCACATTAAGTTTGAGATGCCTAGTAGACATTCAAGGGGAGATGTAGTCAGCCATGGGTGAAGGAACAACAGGGCAGAGTGTGTAAATGAGGGTATCCTAGAGCTCAGGTGGAATTGACTGCCATGAATTGGCTCAGATAACCTAGACAGTGAGAAGTGATGAGTGATGTTACTTAAACAGGGCATGGAAATCAATGAAAAAGGTGTGGGAGTGGCAGGGAGGCTAAGGTAGAGAAGTTTCTCTCTCCCTAAACCTGATTGGCTGGATTTGAAGACATCATAAGTTCGTGTATGAGAAATATCCAGCAAATTACCAGTTGATTTAATAAATTGATAACAAAGTCTACCTTTCAGCCAAAGATTGAAAAACAAACAAACCAATTGCCATCTAGTGGATTCTGACTCTTAGCAACCCTATAGGACGGAGTAGAACTACTCCATAGGGTTTCTAGGGAGCAACTGATGGATTCAAACAGCAGACTTTTGGTTAGCAGCTGAGCTCTTAACCACTGCACCACCAGGGCTCAGACCAAGAATAACACACGTGAGGAACTTACTCCTTAGTTCAATCAAGTATGAGACCAAATGGGCAATACCTGCTCAAAAGCAAAGAAGAAAAGGCAGGAAAGGACAGGAAACCTGGACAAATGGACATGGGGAACCTGAGGTGGACAGGGAAAGGGGGAGAGCGCTGACACAAAGTGGGGATTGCAACCAATGTCACAAAACAGTTTGTGTATCAATTTTTGAATAAGAAACTGATCTGTGCTGTAAACTTTCACCTAAAACCCAGTAAAATTAAAAAGAAAAAAAAATCAAATAAAGCTCAGTATAAAAAAAATAGACAGGAAAAGAATCATTTTAATGGGAAAATGTAGATTGTAAAAATGCGTATGACTCACCCCCATTTTAAAGAGTATAATATTCTGTAGTTTGATATGTATTTGCACTGGAAGCTTGGAAGCAGACTTAGAGACGTGGATACCTCAGGTGGTGGGATTTAAAAAAATACATGGTTTTATTTTTTAAAATTTGTCTGTTATTGGTAGTTTAAAACGGGTCTTCAGTTATCAAAATATCAAAAATAATCAAAAGAATACCTGTATAACGTGCTTTTTAAATAAAGAAAATCCACTGAGATAGCTCACAACTGGCAATTTCCCAGCTAGGTAATCGGCCAGGTGAGGGGCATCAAGGCGACCAGGTGAGGATGGTCCAGACCAAATGGAGAGGAGAGGAAGCCCCACCCAAGCGTTGGGGGAGGGTGCAGAGGGCACCTCCTCTAAGGGTCATTTGTTTGCTGACCTCCGATGGCCCTCTCCGAGCCCACCAGAGGGCTCCCTGATGGCTTGACACTGACCATTTGGCCTCGGAGAGCCTGAGAAGCCACCAAGGGAGGGTGTGGTTTAAAAAATATATTTCAATATATACATTCATATTTACACTCTATGCCAGTCTCTGTGCTTCTAGTCTTGTTTCCGTGCAATCATGTAGATAATATACATAATATGTATTTCTTTCGAATTCATCATTCTGACAGTCTTTTTAAAAACAAAAACCAAACCCATTTCCATGGAGTCAATTCCAGCTCGTAGCTACCCTATAGTACAGGGTAGAACTGCCCTATAGGGTTTCCAAGGAGTGTCTGGTGGATTCTAACTGCCGACCTTTGGTTAGCAGGCGTAGCTCTTAACCACTACACCACCAGGGTTTCCAAAGACTCTTCCCTGGCTGGAAATCCCTGGCGGTGGCGGTGAAAATGCGGAATCCTAGCCACTAGACCACCAGGGAACCGACAGGCTTTTTAACGTGTAGAAATTCAAATTTGTAATTTTGGAG
This sequence comes from Loxodonta africana, assembly GCF_030014295.1. Classification (NCBI taxonomy): domain Eukaryota; kingdom Metazoa; phylum Chordata; class Mammalia; order Proboscidea; family Elephantidae; genus Loxodonta; species Loxodonta africana. The sequence continues at coordinate 187,334 of NW_026975094.1, read as the reverse complement.
ATTCTCCCTCTTTTTTTCAAAATGGGGGGCATTGAGATGGAGGATTTTCCCATGCCCACCATCCTAAGGGATTTAATTAACCCATAGTTGAGACATGGTAAACATCTCAAGAAATTATTGCCTTTGAGAAACTTGAGGGTGAGTAGGCATATCACCTGGCTCCTCTTAAACTCCTTTTAAAAACCTGACTTGAAGACTCACCTGCCTTTTTGAATAAGTGCCAGCTTGAATAGGCAGGGTTCAGGGAATTGCCAACCAAAGGTATGGTTTCTCCAGAGGCCTCCACGGGGTGTAAAAGAAGAGCAGAGCCAGACCCCGTGCTTGGGAAACACCCTTGGTATGAAATATTTGAGTGTGTGTGTGGTGGGGGGAGCACTGGGTGTGGGAGAGTGGGGTGGGTGGGTAATAGGGAAATGCCTGGGGTTTTTTTTTGTTTGTTTTTAAGAAACAGTGTTTTACAATTTTTTTTTTTTATTATTATTTATTACAGTGAACAGTTCAGTGGAGACATGTTCCTTATCTGCAGGGGCTAGTGGAAGTGCTGATAGCTGAGAATGTAGCCTGCTCCCCAAGTGCCAGTTGGCATTTTGGAGAGAAATCTTGATGTTTGGAGCACTGACTGGCCCTGCCTTTTCTAAATAATTAAGGGTGGTGGGTGGTGGTAAGAGAAAGAGGATGGTCTATGAACACTGACCCTGGAAAATTAACTCCCGAGTGTGTGGGTTGTGGATAGCAGGAAAAGAACATCACCCGCAAATGACAGCAGTGCCTTTATTTATTTATTTATGCTTCTTTTTAGTTCTGAGTTGTTTTTAAGCCAGAAATTAATGGGGCCACCATGAGTTTTCAGAGAATGAGTTTTACAAAAATCTAAGTGTTTTAAATATTGCAAGGATTTACTTATATATGCTGTATATGAGAAAAGTCCTTCCAGTTATAGGGAGGAGAAAGAAAGTATATTCAGGAATTAAATTTTCACAGTTCTCTAAATTCTTATATTTCTCTTGTTGTCCGTTTTTCTTTTTTTGTCCTTCATCCACCCCTTCCACCTTGACCCACTGTCTTCATCATCTAGTGCTGCCATAACAGAAATACCATGAGTGGATGGCTTTAACCGAGAGAAATGTAATACCTCACATTGAAGTAGGCTGATAGTCCACATTCAAGGCATCAGCTCTAGGGGAAAGCTTTCTCTCTCTTTCGGCTCTGGAAGAAGGTCCTTGTCCTTAGCCTTCCCATGGTCAAGGAGCTTCTCAGGTGCAGGGACCCTGGGTCCAGAAGACACGCTCTGCTCCTGGTGCTGCTTTCTTAATAGTCTGAGGCCCCCAACTCTCCTCTTGCTTCCCTTTTGTTTTATCTCTGGAGAGATAAAAGGTGGTGCAGGCCACACCCCAGGGAAAGGTGACCTGAGTGAGGGTGGTGTTACAATCAATCCCACCCTAATCCTCTTAAAGTAAAATTACAATCACAAAATGGAGGACAACTACACAATAGTGGGAATCATGGCCTAACCAAGTTGAAACACACGTTTTTTAGGGTCATAATTCAATCCATGACACCCACCAAACCAAACTTGTCACCATCAAGTTGATTCCAACTCGTAGAGACCCTAGTTGATTTGAACTCATAGAGACCGTATAGCATAGAGTAGAACTACCCCATAGAGTTTCCAAGGACTAGTTGGTGGATTCGAACTGCTGACCTTTTGGTTAGCAGCTGAGCTCTTAACCACTGTGCCACCAGGGCTCCTCTTGATCCACAGTCCACCCTAATTCACCACTGTGTTAGAAAAAGGTTTTGCTATTCTAAAATGAGAACTTTTTACTATACTTTGTGTTAGTGGTTGCTTTTGGTATGTCTTTAAGCACTGAACAGTTACCTCATACCCATTAAAAACCCATTGCCACTGAGTCTATTCCAACTCATAGCGGCCCAATAGGGCAGAGCAGAACTGTGCCATAGACTTTCCAAGGAGTGCCTGGTGGATTTGAACTGATGACCTTTTGGTTAGCAGCCATAGCTCTTAAACAGTACACCACCAGCATGGGAGGGGTTTAACTGATAACATGATGTCTGGGCTCCAAGGGAGATGGAATGGATGTGCAGGAGAAGGGCATGCAGAGTCTGCCTGTATAGTCCCCAGAACTCTGTTCAAGATCATGACATACCTCAGTAATCACTTGAATCTAAACATACAACTTTAACAGTTGATGTAAATGACTTTACACATGAATTTTGGAACTCAACTCTTTCTCAATGGAAGTTTCTTCAACTAAGCTGTTTGTTTGTATTCCCTTAATAATTATGAAAGCTAACATTTATTGTGTTCATTCTGTGTGTAAGGCCTTTTTCTAAGTACCTTGTGTGTTTTATTTAACCTGCGTGACAACCTTTTGAATAAGACCCATTTTAGAAATGGGAAACTGAGGCAGTGAGAGGTAAAGTAATGTGCCCAGAACACCCAGCTGATAAATTGAGTTAGGATTTAAACCCAGGCAGTTTGTTTCAGAATTTGCTTATGTAATCACTGTACATGACAGCAGTGAGCCCTAGTGGCTCTGTGGTTGAAGAACTTGGCTGCTAACTGAAAGGTCAGTGGTTCGAACCCACCAGCCTCTCTGTAGGAGACAGATGTGGCAGCTTGCTTCAGTGAAGACTTACAGCCTTGGAAACCCTATGCGGCAGTTTTACTCTGTCCTTTGGGGTCACTATGAGTTAGAATCGACTTGATGACAGTGGGTTTTGGCACATAATACTAATGTACAGTGTATTCTATATGCCGTGTATATGTTCAGAAACTAATTTTCCCAACGTTTATGCCATATATAGATTACCAATCCAGTTGCCATTGAGTAGATTTTCACTCCTGACGACCCCGTGAGTTTTCAGAGTAGGACTGCCCTCCATGTGGTTTTCAATAGCTGTGACCATTTGGAGGTGGATTGCCAGGCCTTTCTTCCAAGGCAACTGAGTGGATTTAAACTGCCAACCTTTCAGTTAGTAACTGAGCACTTAACTCTTTGTGCCACCGAATACATATATATACTAGGAGGTTTTCCTCCTTATTTGTACTTTAATGATTTTTAGACTCTTATGAATACTTGTTCCTGGCAGTGAACTAGATGCTAAAGAACAGAATAGGCGCATGTAAGCCTCTCTCACCTTCTCCCTCCCCTCTTTCACAGAGATGAAATGAAAAGGAATTAATGAAGACAGATCATTGGATTAGGGCCCATACTCAGGGCTCTAACAGCATGAGGAGTTTCTCCTGTCACTTCAGTTCTTTTTCAGGAATTGGCACCTCCTTTTTGTGAATCACAAAGACCAGTGCTTTATATCAAGCCATTTAGATTTGGGGTATGGAGCAGTGTCATTGAATCAGACAGTGTTCCAGTACTATTCGTAAGATTTCACTGGCCAGTTGTTTTTAGAAATAGATCACTAGGTCCTTTTTCCTAGTCCGTCTAAATCCAGATCTCCACTCAAAGCTGTCTACCATGGGTGAACCTGGTGGTATTTGAAATACCGGTGGCATAGCTTCCAACATCACAGCAACATGCAAGCCACCACACTACAACAAACTGACAGAAGAGTGGTGGGAGTTAAAAATGAGAAGAACCAAAAAGAGTGCTTCTTCCATGTCTGCTGATTTAGAGGAACCATGAGAAATTGTCAAGTGAAGAGTGATTCAGAGAAAAACATGGGTAGAGTGTGACCTAATTTCCATAAAAACAAACAAATGAATGTCCTTACGTGTGTCCCGGCAAAAAGCAGTGTGTAAAAGGGTACATATGTATCTTTGGACACTGGACACTTTGGGGGAGCAGGTACAATATACTTATGTGGGGATGGCTCTTATTATAACTTCTATATACAAATCTCTATTGTTAAATGTGTTATAAGAATGTAAAACCTTTTAAAGTTTAGTAACATCATACGTGTATGTGTGTGTATTTGAAACTTTTTTTTTTTTTTACTATTTTATATATGTGTTTTTTAGTTATCTAGTGTGGCTATAGCAGAGATACCACAAGTGGATGGCTTTAACAAACAGAAACTTATTCTCTCACAGTTTAAGAAGCAAGAAGTTTGAAGTCAGGGCACCAGCTCTAGGAGAAAGCTTTTTCTCTTTGTGGCTCTGGGGGAAGGTCCTTTTCATCTATCTTCCCCTGGCCTAGGAAATTCTCAGCGCGTGGACACTGGGTCAAAAAGACGTGCTCCACTCCAGGCACTTCTTCCTTGGTGGTAGGAGGTCCCTCTCATTTCTGCTCACTTTTCTCTTTGTATCTCAAAAGAGACTGACTCAAGACTCACCCTAATCCTGCAGATTGTGTCCTCCCTCATTAACCTAACTGCCTCTAATCCTGCCTCATTAACATCACAGAGGTTAGAATTTACAACACATAAGTAATCACATCAGATCACAAAATGCAGGACAACCACACAATACTGGGAATCATGGTCTGGCCAGGTTGGCACACATTTTGGGGGACGCTATTCAATCCATAACAATAGAGAAAACACTGTCTTCAATGCCAGATCCAGAGACTTTTATCCATCTATGAAGGGCAAACACAGAAATTGAACAAAATTCAGACCAGCGAATTATTGCTTGCTCTTGTAACTAATGACTTCTTCTGGTCTCCATGCCTGGAAATGGCCAAAAAGAATTCTGTGAGGATTAATTCAGTTATTGCTAAAACATCTACTGCATTTACATGTCTACAGATAAGGAAGAATGATGGACACCATGTGTGATTCATTAAGTAACACAGGGACCATTAGACTATTGTTCTCCTTCTCTGATATGCCACTATCACCTTCTCCCCTTGTTGCTCTCCTGAAAAACCCACGCTTGTATATTCTAGGCTTTTTTCCAGAATTGAATTTGCAGGAAGTTAAAGATATATCTTTGAAAGATAAAGAAGACTTTGGCCACATTGTCTTTAGACAGTCGAACTTCCCAGCCAGCCTCTGTGCAGGATGGGAATTCACAATCCCTCCTACTCAGTACCTCTGAGCAGGACGGGATTTCTGTTTCATTATCAAGAGACTGTGGAATTCACCCCTCTTCAGAAAACTTACTTTCCTTTGCCTCAAACTGTCCCTCTCAGGATCTGTCACGGTCACTCTTAGAAATTCACATGGGCAGCCTGTATGGAAATGCCCATCCTAGAGGCCCTGCCCTCCCTTCCTTGCTCCATAGGGCTTCCTCTGACACTTGGGGTCGCATCTCCCAGGGAGTACACACCTCTGGCACTTTCAGGGATTCCCAGGCCCTGGGATACTGTGGATGGGATTTGGAACTCAATCTGTTTCTTCCCATCCTCACCTTTGGTTATCTGTATTCTGTCTTCACCAGATTTAGGAGGCCATGTCTTCTCTTTGCTCGTTTCATCTCAGTCAGGCTTTTCTATTCCAATTCTCTGATCTCAGAACGGATCAGGTTAGACCACAGAAAAGAGAAAGACCAAGCAAACATCACTGATCTGTGCAGAAGCTGCTGGGAAGGGATTCCATTCTCATTGGTTTAAGGTTTTATGCCCACTTCTCACTGGCAGGCAGGTTCCCCCCAGAATCTGGCTTCTGTCTGCTACCTTGTACTACAAAGAACTCAGTGACCAGCCCACCTTCACAATCACACCTCCCTTAGAGCTATCTTTGCAGAGGCTCTTTCTCAGACTTCCATGTCCCACTGAAATCCCATTTCTCTTTCCTTACAGACATTGTGCTCATTCTCAGGGCCCTGAGACCTCATCTGCAGGTGAGTCTTGTCCTCTTCTCTCCTTGGCGGGGGGAGCTTTGGAGTGGACCTCATGTCTTTGGACAGCTATCCTGGGGCTTCTTCCACCCTGGTGCTCTAGGGCTGGATCTCTCCATGTACTAGAGGGGGCGTGGAAGGGGCACAAGGCTAAAAGAGTGGATCTTCCAGGTGAGGTGGGTTTAAGAAGCCCGAATGAAGTTCTTCCCTGAAGGGTGCATATTTTGCAGTCCAGACATCCTGCTTCTCTCAGTCTGAGACTCCTGGCACGTCTTCAGGCGCTTTCTCCTTTGACCTTGAGGCCATGCCTGCACCCTCTGCAGCCAGGTCTCCCACATGTGTAGCAGCACCAGTAGGTGTGGTAGCCTCTTCAGCCCCTGTCTCCTCCTCCAGATGCTCCTGGAGGTGCCTGGCTCTTCTTGCCAGGACTCCAGGATGCTGACCAGGGACTCAGTGTTGGTTAGACTGAGGGCAGACCTGATGGCACTCACTTTCTTCAAAAACTCAGCCTCAAGACCAGGGGCCTTTTGCCAACAGGGGTGTGAGATGTTTTGGTCTGGTCTGCCAGACCATGGCTAACCCCTTGACCTTACACACTTGGGTAGATACCCATACTTGACCTATTGATCTCTGGAGTAATTTGATGAGTGAGAATTCTGCCTAGTGGAAGCTGATGAAAAAGGCCTCGCTGGTACTTGGGGAATCCTCCTGGGCTTGGAACTTGGGCTTTTTGTTCTCATGTTCTACCCTGAGTGACACTTTCCTCTTGGGTTGAGACTTGCAATAGTGGAGAGTTAATTTACATGAGCCCTCTGGGCTCTGGTGTCTCAACTGTGACCTAAGTCTCTGGTCTCAGGGATCCCTGGAGGCCTTTCCATCACCACCATCCTCCACTTCCACAGTCCCCATGGTTTCTTTCTTCTTCCCCAGGCACCGACCATACTTTAGGGAATTTACTCTGGGCAATAAAGTCTCCTCCAGAAAATTTCGGTGATGGTACTACCTTATAGCAAAAGTCTATCGTTTTTCAAAAAATTATAATACATTGATTTAAAAAAAAAAATTCCCAGTTTTCTTTTAGTAGATTCCAATTCATAGCAACCCTATAGGACAGAGTAGAACTCCCCATAGGGTTTCCAAGGAGCAGCTGGTGGATTCCAACTGCCAAACCTTTTAGTTAGCAGCCAAAGGTTTATCCTGTGATAGTTTATAATATAAACAGAGGATCGCCACATTAAAAAAATTTTTTTTTTTTTTTTTTGCATTTGTTGGATGGAAGTGAATTTGCTCCTGTGGAATATGGAAATTACCTCATCCTCTGCACCTTCATGATAATACATGGTTTCTCTAAAAGGTGTTTTCTATGAAAGTTATTTTTTTTGGTAAATTTAGAATGTAAACATTGAAACAGGAGAATCGGTCTCCTCTTTGTAACTTGTTTTCATCCTCCTTTTAAGGGAAGGATTTTCATAGAAGGAATTATACTTAAAGAGACAGCGTAATTTGTACTTTTCTGTGTAATTTAAAACTTCTCCTCATACCCTTAACTAGCCTGCACCAGGAGATTAAAAGTGCCTTTCTCTGAACACAAGCCCATTACCATGTCCTTCAGGGTGAGGCAGAAACAGATGTCCATATTTGAGAGTCTGATGGCACAAACCTTAATAGCCAAATCACAACCATGCCTCCTGTCTGGGTGGGCGGGGCTTGTATATGTCAGCATAAGGGTCAGTATTTTTCTGAGTTTGAGGGAAGGATTGGCGAGTTAAGGAAGAAAGAGAAGGAGTTTGGGAGGGGAGTGTAAGCTCCAGTGACAGACAGAAGATGGGGTGGGGGATCTCTCAAAGGGTATTAGAGGCCAGTCAGAAAAGCAGGAAGCAGCAGGAAGCAGGGCCAGTGGAGGGCAGCACTGGGTGGAGGAGGACAGCAGAGGTAATAGTAGTAGGGAGGGCAACAAAACTGGCCTGAAAAGAGTGATACATGACTGATCCTAGATGAAGCTCAGGTTAAGAAAAGTAGGAAAATAAAAAATTCTATCCTGTATCCATGTTTGTGGTTAGGGGTTGTTAGGCTCTTGAGGGAGGTGGGCAGGAGACATAGGAGGGGAAGGGGAGTTCCTGGATCTAGGGAGGAGTCTATAGCCCTTCTGCCCTCAATGATGTGGGTTCTGGGCTCTTCAACCTACCACTCCCAGAACCTCCTGAGAAATTTCCTTAGTTCTTCACATGGTATATTAATTCTATCTCATTAGAAAATATAATAATTAAGTACACTTCTTGCTACCCACCCTTTCCACCATCCTATACTCTCTGCCCCAGTTGCCCACTGGCTTCCTTCCCTTCCACCATGTTCAGATCCAGAACAATAGAGTGCCTTGTCTGCAGCTATTCTGGAAAGCTCTCAAACTTACAATTGAATTCTTTCATTTCATCCCTCATTTTTCCTACATTTCTTATTGACAAAATAAACTTTGGTTAATTATCTACTAAATGACAGAAAGTGCTTTCTCAGGAGAATCTTCCTTATGACCTTATCCATTCGTTCCAAATCCTTCATCTTGTCCTACCACGGCTCTCTTTTCTGGTGGAAGTCAGAGCTTTTGTTCTGTAGCACTCATCAATCTGGGACAACTTTTCCTCACCTTTATCTAGAGTCTTAGAGAAAGGCCTTTTCCTTGTGTGTCACTGTTTCATCCTGCTTGGGTGAAGATGTCCAAACATAATGGTCTGAAGGACCTTTATCCCTTCTCCCAGCAGGAACCTTTGATAAACTGGGGACTCTGGCTTGCTCCTGAATTTCCTTGATTCAGTAGCTACAGTTTCTCTCCCACAAGACCTGAGGTTGGCACCCATTTCAAAAAGCAGCTGAGATCTGAGTAGGCACCAAGGCTTCCATAATCCTGTGTGACATCATTGCTGACACTGCTGAGTTCCATGGGCCCAGTTTGAAGCTAAACACGGCAACCAGAAAAACATGAAACTGTCAGGTATCATGGGCAGCTGCTTTCTCCCAGTCCTCTCATTTGACTCTGTTGGAATCATGTCTCTCCAGCTCTGGTTATAAAATGTCCACTCTGAGCCCCTCTTAGGTCTCCTTAGTCTCTGAGTCTTCACACAGGCTCTGCTCTCTGACTAGGAGATGCTCTCTCCCTTCCCGTCTGCTGGCCTACTCTCCCTGTTGAAGTGTCAAGGTGAAGAAAACTGACCCCATTGGAACAGATTAGGCTTATGACTTACCAAAAAGCCCTAAGACTCAGGAATTTTGTGGTCAGCCAGAATGGGAAGTTTGGGAGTTGACTTGGGGAAAGCCCATGACAGACTCTGCTTTTGTTTAGGAGGCTATTTAGAAGAGAAACCAGCCAATGGGGAGACCATTTGAGGAGGAAATTAAGAAGGTTGGGGTGGTGATGAGGAAGGAGGAGACTTCTCCAAGGAAAATAAAAGTTTCCACATGGGGATGGTAGGGGCTTGTTTTGTGTGACCCCAAAGGACAGAAGAGGCAGGAATGGTAGGGAAACAATAGAACAAAAGATAATCTGTGCCTGTTCAAAAATATAACAAATGCCCCAGTGTTTTCATCCTGTTTCCTCAGACTTTTCTCATCAAGCCATCCTTCCCCGTTTACTGAAGCCTCTGGAAAATACCTGGGGCTTCCTGGATGCTCGGCCTTTTTTAACCCCTTAACTATTCAGTCATATTCCCAACTTGGTTCAGGCATCACTTCTTCGTTGTAGTCTTCCCTGAATCTTCTCCTGGTAGATGAGTCCACTTCTTGCTCTGTACTCCATTGTACCCAGGAAACCCTTTACCACAGCATAAAACACAATTGCATTTACTACACATTCTTCCCCTCTCTGTTCCCACGCCTTCTATGAGACTCTGGAGCACCTTTCATTAGCAGTAGGAGTCTTTTTCCACCTGTTAGTTGAAGGCCGACCTTACAGTTGCTTTGGCCGTTGAAATAGTAGCAAGGATGATACAAGGAGAGAATTGAAAAGATTTTACGTTGAGTCTTGCCCTTTTGTTGCTCTTAAACCCTGAGAACCTGTGGGAGTGACCCCAGGCCAGCCTGCTGAATGATGAGGGATCATTGGAAAGAGGATCCAGCGGTTTCACTGAGTTGATTTTAGACAAACTGGCTCCAAGCTGACCTGGAAGCAAATTGTAGACACATGAGTAAGCCCTGCTGCGAGCCACTGTGGCTGGCCCAGATCAGAAGAACCCCAAATTGACAACCTGCAGAATTGTGAGCTTAGTAAATAGTTGTTTTTTTAAGACACTACCTTTTGGAGTCATTTCTTACACAGTAATATGTGACTGATACACCTGTTAACTTGGCCGTTTCTCTCACTAGGCAGTGAGGCAACTTCTCTAAGTCATTTCATCACCAAGAGCATCTGGCCTAGGGTCTGACATGTAGCTGTTTATACAGGAAATCTTTGTTGACTTAATGCATGAATGAGTAATATGAATTGTAAGTGTGAGTCTGCACAAAATCATGTATGAAAAAAAGCATGATTTTTTAAAAAATAAAATGAATTGAGGCTCAGAACTACCTGCTTACAAAATTGAGGGGAGTTTTTAACCTCACTTACTTTTAGGGTACTCCCTCATCCAGATATGCAGTAATTCCCAGGGTCTAAGGACCAGTGCTTGGAGAAGACCTTCAACACACCCATTGCCTCAGCCTATGTGGGTGATCTCTCTAGAAGCATTCGTTCTGCTGTTTCCATTCTCAGCTGGAGCATGGGAACCTTGGTGGGGCTGTCAACAGCATAACAGCTTTTGTCTACTTACATGCCTGCATCAGCCTTTGAGGTGCTGTAACCTACTCCAGGGCACTGTCAAGAAGGAGGTCCTACCCCTTCCCAATGTCTAGGACCCTACTATCTGACTGTCACTCTTCCCCTGGGCTCCAGTCCACTCAGTGTGATCACCCCAGTGAGCTGAGGCTTTTACCACAGACTCTTCAGAGTCTTGAAGTTTCAGAGCTTCAACACCGTGACTCCAGCTATCTCCTTGAAATGAGGTAGGGAAGGAGGAAAAATGGAGGAAGATTTTATTTTCCATTTAATGTTACAATAAAATTTCTTGCCATGTATTTTCAAAGGGTCCTGCCTAACAATTCCCTCTGTTCTCTTACAAGATGTACGACAATGAAGAGTGAATGTTTGTTGTGTCATAATCTGCAGAAGAATGCAAAGTGCACATGGAGTCTATTCCCCCGATGCTCACACTAGAGCACCCCACCCACGTGGAAATCTCTGCTAGTGTTACTGAGTCCCTCCCACATCCACAGTGAACAGCTTTCAGATTCTTATAAGAGGGAATTGTGTCCTAGCACCAGCTGCTCCCTGGAAACCCTATGGGGCAGTTCTACTCTGTCGTATAGGGTCTCTGAGTCAGAATTGACTCAGTGGCTACGGGTTTGGTTTTTTCCTTCAGGCGGGTGGTCGGAGTTTGATGTCAGCTCCATAATCATGTTATTAAAAATAATGACAGGGTAGCAGGTGAAAGCAACAAAACAAAACTGAAATGAAATGGCTTTTTTACATTTATTGGCCCCACGGAGTTCCTTCGAGGTGTTTACTTTTCACTAGATTCGGAGAAATCTTTGTGAGAGAGACACAGCTTGAGATAGCTCCAAAATTACATGTTTCCCTCCTTAATGTTAGGTTACATTAAGAGCTGGTTGGCTGGTTTATCATCTGCCTGCTTCACAAAAATAGAAGGCCCATGCAGGCAGGAACTTGTCTGTTGTGTTTGTCAGAGCATCCTGGTACCTGGCACCTAAGAAGTGCTAAAAAATGATTTGAGTGAATGTGGGTGGGTTTTTATAAAAAACACTGTGTTGCTGTCTTTATTTAGTTAAATAGTGAAAACGGATAAGGAAAATGGAGGCAATTACTTGTATAATTTAGAGTTACATAAGATGAGAATAGAACTTGAATAATGAAGAGATAAAAAAATAAGCTGTGTGGATGGAATGTACCCCCTTCCCTTTGCTTTGGAGGGAAACATTTTAAAATTGGATTGTTTTTTCCCTACTGATTTATAGGTTCTATATGTTAATTGAAAAGTTAGTCTTTTAGGAATCACGAATATTTCTATTGAGATACTATTCACCTGCCGTAACACTGCCTTTGAAAATATGCACAATACCGTGGCTTTTAGTATATGGGCAGACTTGGCACAACAGTCACCACTGTCTAGCTTCAGAATATTTTCAGTGCCCAGTAAATAAAGGCCCTTGTTAATAAAGGCGTATTAACAGTCATCCTCATTACTCCTTTCCTCCAAGCCGTAGCAACCACTAATCTACTTCTGTCTGTGTTGGTTTGTTCTGGACATTTCATGTAAATGGAATCATACACGATGCGGTCATTTGTGTTTGGCTTCTTTCATTTAGCGTAATGTTCTCAAGGTTCGTCCATATTGTGGCATGTAGCAGTACTTGGTGCCTTTTTGTGGCTGAGTAATATTCCAGTCTATGAATATACCACATCCTGTCTATCAGGTCATGACATTTGGGTTCTCTCCACATTTTGGCTGTTATGAATAACACTACTAGGAATCCTCTGTGTGAGTTTGTATGTGAACATGCTTTTGATTCTCCGGGGTGCAGACCTAGGAGTGCAATTGCAGTGTTGTATGGAAATTCTCTGTTTAACTGTCTGCAGAATTGCCAAACCGTTTTCCAAAACAATTGGATCATTTTACATTTCCACCAGCAGTATTCCAGCTTCTGCACATCGTCGCCGACACTTGTCCATCCTGTTGAGTTTAGCCATCTTACTGCTTTTGAAATAATAGTGCACTTTAGTTTAGATTTGCATTTTCCTGATGACTAATGAGGTTACGCTTCTTTTCCTGTGCTTGTTGAGAGTTTCTGTATCTGCTTTCGAGAAATCTCTATTCAAATCCTTAGCCTGCAAACTTTTTTTCAGCTTTTTGCCTGTATTTTTACTCTCTTCATGTACTTTTTGATATGCCAAAGATCTATATAGATCTTAACAGTTTTAGCCTTCATATTTTGGGATTTTTAAAAAGTCTTTCTCTTTTATCAATAAAAAGAAAATAAAAACTTCTAAAATTTTTATGGTTGCATATTTTAATTTTAAATATTCGATCCATCTGGAATTTTGTTTTGTGTAAGGTATGAGAAAAAGGATGAAAACATTTTTACAGGTGGTCTGAGTGATTACCAAATTGCTACAAACGCTCCTTTTCCCATGACCCATATCTTAACTGCATTTTCCCGTAGTCCGTACAGAGACGCCTTTTTACAAAGGGAGGCCACCATTCCCAGCCATTTCATTTTAAGGTTTGTTTTGCTGCAATTAAATCCCTTGTGTATCTTATCTACACACCTTTTCTATTAAGCTAATACAAATTTTGTGTGAGTAGGACCTTGGCGAGTGTAAGATGGGCTTGAATTTCATAACTGGTTCCATGTGGTGCAGCCCAGCAGACGGACAGACAGAAGCAGGGGCTGCAGAGGCGACAGAAGCTATGAGAACGTGAGCCTCTAGAGATTTGCTGTGGAATTTCACATAAAGCTCTAGACTTTTCTGTGTAAACTTATCATCATATATGGGCATCACCTTAGAACAGACAGAGAATAATGCTTTAAAAGTTAGACATTCCTAAGGAAGGTGTTCATTCCTTAGCGGATGCTGAGAAGTGTATGTGTTTTGGTGAAGATATGTACTCATTTCTACTGGGTATGTATCTAGAAGTAGAATTGCTGGGTCCTAGGATACATGTATGTTCACAGCTTTTGTAGATACAGACAAAACATTTTTAAACTGGTTGTACCAAATTACACTTCCACTAGCGGTAGATTAGAGCTCCAGTTACTCCACGTTATACCCAATAGTTGGTATTTTCCATCTTTTCCATTTTAGCCAATCTGGCGTGTAGGGGATAATATCACATTGTGGCTTTTAATTAGAATTTCTCTGATAACCAGTGAAGGTTTGTCACTTTTCATATGTTTCTTGGCCATATAGAAATCTTTTATACAGTGTTCAAGTATTTGCTCATTTTTCTATCAAACTGTCTGCTTTCTTTTTCCTTTTTTCTTTTTGGATTGTTCTTTATGTATTCCAGAACCAAGTCAGTAGTAGGATATATGTATTGCAAATAACTTCTGCTACCACATGAATTCACCCTTGTGGCTTGTCGTGAACTTTCAGATTCAAAAACCCGTCTTTTACAAGAACAAGCAAATGTGTAGACATAAAAGTTTATTAGGGGTTACCAGGGGCAGGAGGGAGGAAATAAAGAGGTGTTCCTGCATATGGAGACTGAGTTCTGGTTAACAGTGGTGGAAAAGTCACATTGATGAAGGGCAGGGTTGCACAGCCAATTAATGGTAATTACTGTCAGTTGTTCAGTCACCAAAGGTTGTGTGGGATGTTTGCAACAACAAAAACAATGAGCAGCTGCTGAGGCAACATAATAGTGCTCAACGGATGAGGCGTATTCTTTTATTATACTTTTCTCTATCTTCTAATTTGTTTTTATAACATGTTTGCATGATGAAAGTGGATAACAGGGTCTATCCCACCATTACATCCTTCTAAGGTTTAAATGAGGGACTACATGCCGTCAGCAGAGGCTCAGCCTTAGTTGCCACTCAAGAAATGCTTCATTTCTCCCACTCTTCTGGCTCACTGTCTTCTCCCCTGGTTTATTTGCTCTTCTCTTTCGAGCTGGAAGCATGTGACCAGAGGCTTCCCGACACCATCATTCTGCTTTCCATACCAATGTTATTGTAGTTCTTGGATTCCTGGGCAGCCTCTCCGCAGGTTTAATTCTTTCACTTCTGTTCATTTATTGTTTAAATATATTCCTTTAATTTTGTCCTGCTTGTAGAAGTATATTCTAGTCATTGAAAATTTGGAAACTAGCCTAACACACATGGGAACACCATGAGTAAGAATAGACTCATGGCAATGGGTTTTATATGTGTGTCGCACACATTTATGTATATTCACATAAATATTATATCCTGCTCCTTTCACTCAATATTAGCCTTTTCCATGATAAAGTTTTGTTTATTTTACAGACAACATCAAATTGTTGTATTATATTCTGCTGTGTGCAAGGAGTATATAATTTTAGCAATTTGACTATACTTGAAATATTAAATGTGCATGTTTCTAGTAATCTTCAACCTATACTTAAATCTTTTAACAAAGATCTTTGCTATTGAACCTTTTTATTGAATTGTTATTCAGCATTCTTTAACGCTAAGAGATAGTCTCAGGATCAACTCAGATCATATTTTCTCCCTCTTACACACGAAGGCCCTTAAGGTATTCAGAGATTGTTGTTGTTGTTGTTAGGTGCCATCGAGTCAGTTCTGACTCATAGTGACCCTAGACACAACAGAACGAAACACTGCCTGATCCTGCGCCATCCTTACAATCATTGTTATGCTTGAGCTCACTGTTGCAGCCACTGGGTCAATCCACCTCATTGAGGGTCACCCTCTTTTCCGCTGACCCTGTACTCTGCCAAGCATGACGTCCGTCTCCAGGGACTGATCCCTCCTGACAACATATCCAAAGTATGTAAGACGCAGCCTCACCATCCTTGCCTCTAAGGAGCATTCTGGCCACACTTTTTCCAGAACAGATTTGTTCATTCTTTTGGCAGTCCATGGTATATTCAATATTCCTCGCCAACACCACAATTCAAAGGCGTCAACTCTTCTTCCGTCTTCCTTATTCATTGTCCAGCTTTCACATGCATATGATGTGATTGAAAATAGCATGGCTTGGGCCAGGCGCACCTTAGTCTTCAGGGTGAGATCTTTGCTCTTCAACACTTTGAAGAGGTCCTTTGCAGCAGATTTATTTGCCCAATGCAATGTGTCTTTTGATTTCTTGACTGCTGCTTCCATGGCTGTTGATTGTGGATCCAAGTAAAATGAAATCCTTGACAACTTCAGTCTTTTCTCCATTTCTCATGATGTTGCACATTGGTCCAGTTGTGAGGATTTTTGTTTTCTTTATGTTGAGGTGTAATCCATACTGGAGGCTGTGGTCTTTGATCTTCATTAGTAAGTGCTTCAAGTCCTCTTCACTTTCAGCAAACAGGGTTTTGTCATCTGCATAATGAAGGTTGTTAATGAGCCTTCCTCCAATCCTGATGCCCCGTTCTTCTTCATATAGTCCAGATTCTTGTATTATTTGTTCAGTATACAGATTAAATAGGTATGGTGAAAGAATACAACCCTGACCCACAACTTTCCTGACTTTAAACCAATCAGTATCCCCTTGTTCTGTCTGAACAACTGCCTCTTAATCTATGTAAAGGTTCCTCATGAGCACAATTAAGTATTCTGGAATTCCCATTCTTCCCAGTGTTATCCATAGTTTGTTATGATCCACACAGTTGAATGCCTTTGCATAGTCAATAAAACACAGGTAAACATCCTTCTGGTAGTCTCTGCTTTCAGCCAGGATCCATCTGACATCAGCAAGGATATCCCTGGTTCCATGTCCTCTTCTGAAACCAGCCTGAATTTCTGGCACTACCCTGTCGATATACTACTGCAGCCGTTTTTAAAAGATCTACAGCAAAATTTTGCTTGCGTGTGATATTAATGATATTGTTCTATAATTTCCACATTCATTTGGATCACCTTTCTTGGGAATAGGCATAAATATGGATCTCTTCCAGTCAGTTGGCCAGGAAGCTGTCTTCCATATTTCCTGGCATAGACGAGTGAGCATCTCCAGTGCTGCATCTGTTTGCTGAAACATCTCTATTGATACTCCATCAATTCCTGGAGCCTTGTTTTTCGCCAATGCCTTCAGAGCAGCTTGGACTTCTTCCTTCAGTACCATTGGTTCCTGATCATAGGCCACCTCTTGAAATGGTTGAATATTGACCAATTCTTTTTGGTATAATGATTCTGTGTATTCCTTCCATCTTCTTTTGATGCTTCCTGCGTCGTTTAATATTTTCCCCATGGAATCCTTCACTTTCGCAACGCGAGGCTTGATTTTTTTCTTCAGTTCTTTTAGCTTCAGAAACACCGAGCGTGTTCTTCCCTTTTGGTTTTCCATCTCCAGCTCTTTGCACATGTCATTGTAATACTTTACTTTGTCTTCTTGAGAGGCCCTTTGAAATCTTCAGTTCTTCTACTTCATCAATTCTTCCTTTTGCTTTAGCTGCTCGACATTCGAGAGCAAGTTTCAGAGTCTCCTCTGACACCCATCTTGGTCTTTTCTTTCTTTCCTGTCTTTTCAGTGACCTCTTGCTTTCTTCATGGATGATGTCCTTGATGTCATTTGAAAACTTGTCTGGTCTTCGGTCACTAGTGTTCAATGTGTCAAATTTATTCCTGAGATGGTCTCTAAATTCAGGTGGGATATTTTTGCTCTCATGGACTTGCTCTGATTTTCTTCAATTTCAGCTTGAACTTGAATATGAGCAATCGATGCTCTGTTCCACAGTCGGCCCCTGGCCGTTTTGTGACTGATGATATTGAGCTTTTCCATCGTCTCTTTCCACAGATGTAGTCAATGTGATTTCTGTGTGTTCCATCTGGTGAGGTCCATGTGTATAAAACTGCTTATATTGGTGAAAGAAGGTATTTGCAAAGAAGAAGTCGTTGGTCTTGCAAAATTCTATCATTTGATCTCCGGCATTGTTTCTATCACCAAGGCCCTATTTTCCAACTACTGATCCTTCTTTGGTTCCAACTTTTGCATTCCAATAGCCAGTAATTATCAATGCATCTTGATAGCATGTTCGATCAATTTCGGACTGCAGCAGCTGGAAAAAGTCTTCTATTTGTTCATCTTTGGGCCCTGGTGGTTGGTATGTAAATTTGAATAATAGTCGTATTAACTGGTCTTCCTTGTAGGAGTATGGATATTATCCTATTATTGACAGCGTTGTATTTCACGATAGATCTTGAAATGTTCTTTTTGACGATGAATGCAACATCATTCCTCCTCGAGTTGTCATTCCCAGCATAGAAGACTATATGATTGTCTGATTCAAAATGGCCAATACCAACCCATTTCAGCTCACTAATGCCTAGGATATCGATGTTTGTGCATTCCATTTCATTTTTGATGATTTCCAATTTTCCGAGATTCATACTTCCTACATTCCAGGTTCCGATTACTAATGGATGTTTGCAGCTGTTTCTTCCTATTTTGAGAAATGCCATATCAGCAGATGAAGGTCCCAAAAGCTTTACTCCATCCATGTCATTAAGGTTGACTCTACTTTGAAGAGGCAGCTCTTCCCCAGTCATCTTTTGAGTGCCTTCCAACCTGGGGGGGTCATCTTCCAGCCATATATCAGACAGTGTTCCGTTGCTGTTCATAAGGTTTTCACTGGCTAATGCTCTCCAGAAGTAGACTGCCAGGTCCTTCTTCCCAGGCTCTCTTGGTCTGGAAGCTCAGCTGAAACCTGTCCTCCATGGGTAACCCTGCTGGTATCTGAATACCGGTGGCATAGCTTCCAGCATCACAGCAACACACAAGCCCCCACAGTACGACAAACTGACAGACACATGGGGGTAGCAAACTATGATTTCATTCATCATTTTCATTTTTTCATTCAATAAATATTTAGAGAGATTCCATGTGCCAGGAATAGTCTACATCATGTGGACACAGTGGTGAAAGGTACACATTATCCCTGCCATTGTGAAGGGGACACCCAGTGCGGGTGGGAGGGGGACTGGTAAAATGCAGCCCAGAGAAAGAACAGACCATGCTCCAGGAACCACACTGGACTTCAGAGAGCTTTGTGGGCTGCCGTTCATCTGTCCGGCTTGTAGATGTCAGAGTGCCCTCAGGCTCAGTGCTTAGTCCTCTCTCTCTGTTGACACCCTCTCTCTAGGATGCCTCAGTGAGTCAGTGGCTGTCTGTCTGTATCTGAGGATGCGATGTTTACACTTCCATCCATTTCAACTCTTACTGGTTCGCGACTGCTATTCAAATGTCGGCCTAATTCTCTGTACCGAGTTCTTCATCTGTAAAATGTGCCTTATAATGATACATTCCTCACATGGGTATCATGCAGAGCAAGTATCTTAAGAAAGGAGAAGCCCTCACAAGAGTCCTGGCACCAGTAAGTGTTAGCTGTCAATATTATTACCTGACATCTCTACGTAGATGTCTAACAGCTATTCCATGTTATCAACACCATGAAACAATTCTTGGTCCCAACCCCATTCCACCCTTATTGATGAATTTCTCAGGGCTTCAGTGATGGGAATGTGTGTGTTTTTCCACATAATGGACATGGCTAATAAAGGTTGGCCTGGTCCTTCATAATAAGTTGCTCCAAAGTTTATATGGGTGGACTCAGACAAGTGATAGCCAACTAATAGAGACGAAAAATAGAACTCTTAGCTGCTCATATTTGTACTCTCAGCCTAGAATATCTTGTGAGGGTACTATATGGACTGAATTGTGTAACCCCAAAGGTATGTTGAAATCCTAACTACTGTACCTATAAATGTGACCTGATTTGGAAATAGGGGATTTTTAAAATTATTTTAATGAGGCCATACCAGTGTAGGGTGGGTCCTAAACCTAATCCCTTCTGAGTTATAAAAAGAGCAGAATAGGCACAGACACAAACAGGGGAAGAGGGAGACAGACAAAGGGGAAGATAATCTACAAGGCCAGGAACACAAAGGTGGCTGGAAGCTGCTAGAAGCTGAAGTAGACATGAGCCATGCCCTGAATTCCTATTTCTAGCCTCCCGAACTGTGAGAAAATAAATATCTGTTCTTTAAAGCCACCCAATTGTGTTATTTTTTTCTCATGGCAGTACTAGATGACTAACACATACCCATGGTTATACATGAAGCCTGGTGTAAAATAGTGTTCTCCCCTCCTTGTCTAGCCCACCCAAATCCTGCTATTTCCCTATCAGTGTCCTCTGTTTTCACTAAGAGCTACAACAGAGTCGGCTTGATGCTGATGCATAGAAATGCAGTTTATTTTTTAGTTTATATTTACGATTGACTGGCATTAATTTCAATGGTTTGTAAATTTTTCTGTGGAGGCATTTCTGTAATCTATAAATAATAGCAGTTGCAGCTTTTCCTTCTTTTTGTTGTCGTTTTGTTCTAGCTTGGACCTCCAGTGTTAAATATTTAATATAAATAATGATAGAAAGCATCCTTATTTTTTTAATAATTTTTTTCTGCTTTAAGTGAAAGTTTTCAAATCAAGTCAGTCTCTCACACAAAAACCCATATACACCTTGCTACACACTCCCAATTACTCTCCCCGAGGCAGCCTGCTCTCTCCCTCCACTCTCTCTTTTCGTGTCTGTTTCACCAGCTTCTAACCCCCCTCTACCCTCTCATCTCTCTTCCAAGCAGGAGATGCCAACATAGTGTCAAGTGTCCACCTGACCCAAAAAGCTCACTCCTCACCAGCATCCCTCTCCAACCCATTGTCCAGTCCAATTCATATCTGAAGAGTTGGCTTCGGGAATGGTTCCTGTCCTGGGGCAACGGAAGGTCTGGGGGCCATGACCACCGGGATCCTTCCAGTCTCAGTAAGACCATTAAGTATGGTCTTATGAGAATTTGGGGTCTGCATCCCACTGTTCTCCTGCTCCCTCAGGGTTTCTGTGTTGTGTTCCCTGTCAGGGCAGTCATTGGTTGTAGCCAGACACCATCTAGTTCTTCTGGTCTCAGGATGATGTAGTCGCTGATTCATGTGGCCCTTTCTGTCTCTTGGGCTCGTAATCACCTCATGTCCTTGGTGTTCTTCATTCTCCTTTGATCCAGGTGGGTTGAGTCCAATGGATGCATCTTAGATGGCTGCTTGCTAATGTTTAAGACGCAAGGGCTTCTCTCGGCGCTGTTTCTGTCCACAACGGGTGTGCAGCTCTGAGATTTGGGCTCATTTAATTTCAGCCTCTGGAATGTTCATACTTTATGTTCTGGTTCCGCCCCGCCCCCATCCACCTTCAACACTTTCCTTTGCAGAGTCCTGAGATAGTGTCCCATGCATTTGTCCAGATACTTGGTTGTCAGATGCCAGCATAGCCATCGGGGGCAGTGCTGTTGTGGTTGATGGGGGAGGGACTGTACACTGAAGGAGCTGCAAGGCCTGGCTGCCTTGTGTGAGCAGGACGGGGGTGTGCTGAGGAGTGGGTGCTGAAGGTGCTGAGTCAAGAGGCGTTTAATATAAAGTTGGGTCAAGGAGAGTTTGTTGACAAGGATTTATTGCCGTAGCAAGGGTTCTGGAACTGGGTTTAATATGCTGTGGGATTGCTTTTGGAAGCTTAGAAAAGGCAATGGCCCACATTCTCTGAAATCGAAATGCCAGACCTGCTGTGTCAGATGTTGGAAGAGGGATTAAAAGCCTCCAATATGTGGGCATGTCTGAGTTAGTCTTCTGTAAGACCATTTCTTGGAGGTCCTGAAGGACACCCATTTCATCAGAAGAATAAGGAATGTGGAGATGAGGGAGCACCAGCAACATAGAGCTTACCAATATGTATACTTTGTAGGGAGTCCCTGGACGCCACAAACAGTTAAGTGCTCGAATGTTATCCAAAAGTTTGGCCGTTTGAACGTATTCAGAGAGTCCTTGGAAGACAGTCCTGGCCATCTGCTACTAAAGGATGAAAGCCTTAAAAACACTCTTGAACAGTTTGTTCTACTATGCCCACATGGGGTGGTCATGAGTCAGAAATGACTTGATGACAACTAACAGCAACAATCGTCTTTAGGCTCAGGTTGTTAGTGGGAGCTGGGCTGCCTAGTAGCAATGCAAATCATGGGATCCCAGCTCCACAGAGGCCAGGTGGAAGTACTTAACTGTCAGAAACAAGTTGTGTGTGATTACAGTAGTGGTCAGCAGGTCACAGTAGTAGTTATCTATTGGAGCATAATAGATTATCCCCAAACTTAGCAGGTGTGAGATAAATGGAAAATTAATATTCAACTCATTCTGATAAATTTGGAACTAGACAAAATTTTTGGTATCACTGAACATAGTTTTAAGGTGAAGGAATAAACTAGAAAATTTAAATAAGTATAATAAGAGGTTTTTCAAATAATGATGATATAATTGCACACCTGAATAAAAGACAAATACATCAAAATCAATGGTTTCTCTCCAGTATAGACATGAGGGTCTCAAATTGGTAAGGGTGAGAAGGGCAGACCGTTCTCTTGCCCCTACTACTTGACTGGATCAAACTGTGTTCAAAACTGTAAAATACTTAGGAAAACATTGTTTTGACCAGAGCAGCAAAGGACTTCTATGACGAAAACTAATGTACTAAATGATGTACATAATGTAAATAATGTACATAAAATGAAACCTGAATATATGCAAAAAATATGCCATATTTTCAAATGAGAAGTCTTGTCAATTAAATGGAGGTCCCTAAAACTAATATATAAGTGGAATGTATTTCCAGTCGGAATATTAAGATAGTTGTTTTTGAATTGTATACAGTAATCGTATGCTACAAATAGTACAGTAGATAGCAGAGGATGTTGCTGGTGTTAGGAGACTTGGAGTCCATTTCTGACTCATAGCGATCCCATTTCACTGCCCCCTAGGGTTTTCTAGGCTGTGATCATTATGGGAGCAGAACAACAGGTCTTTCCCCTCAGTGCCCCCTGGTGGGTTCGACCTGCCAAACCTTCTTTGGATTAGCAGATGAGCACTTAATCACTGCAACACTGTGGCTGCCTTAAAAGGTATAGAGAAGAAAAACATGAAAAAGCAGGATACTGACAGGTGTCTACCTCTTAAGGTAACAGAACAAATTGATATTACATAGCATAGAAACTGACAATTCTACCAATGAAAGAAAATCTGCCAAGAAGTCACAATAACCATTGATACAAAGGCGGTATTTTGAGAAAATTATATTTATTTATTTAATGGTGCTGACTCAAGTGATCATTCTGGGGGACAAAGCTTGTAAAAATGTGATACACAAATGATATATTTGGAAAATCATGTGAAATGGAGATGACAAGGCTTAAGAACAATTTCCATTTTACACAGAAGGATAAAAGTTAAGCACTTGAAAAATGAGCAGTGAATTCAAACAGATCGTTCACAGCAAATCCACATGCCCAATAAACATAGTCCAAGTTGCTCAAAAACACTGGTAGTTAAGAAAATATCAAAGTCCCAGTGAAACTGGCACAATTTAAAAATCAACACCATCTATAGCTGGCTGGGCTGTGGGGAGAAGGAAACCCTGAGACATGGCTGGAGAGGTGCATTATGGCAGCCTACAGGGGAAAGACATGGCCATGGCTCTGTACTTTAAAAACATACTTTGAACTGGAAATCTCACTCTATGGAGTCTATTCCACAGAAACAGATCCTGTAGTACACCAAGGATAGTTATTATTAGTGTTGACCAAACATTGACTGTACATTGATAGTTGAATGATAGATAACTTATGGTAAAGCTACATCATCAATAAATGAGTTGTTGTAGTTGAGTGGGAAAAATATCTGTGAGGTATTATTGAAGTATTACTGAAAAAATCAAGGTGCATGCAGAGAAGTGTACATAAAATGAGCACATCTGGGCTAAACAATATCAATTGTTTGAATATGCTTGGGTACCTGTTTATGTTTATGAGTGTTTATAAGTCCGTGTGCTTGTTTAAGCAAGGATAAGAGAGACTACTTACCACATTGTTAACCTGAATTATCTTGGATTCACTTGCGGGAAAGAACAGAGGGAGGAGAGCTAGAACACGCAGGAAGAGTGGACTTAAAAAGCATGGATGATAATGTTTCCATTTTAGTAGTGTTATGTATGGATGAACAAATCTGTCTTAAAGGGAGAAAGCCAGAATATTCCTTAGAAGCAAGGATGGCTTTGGCCATGTTATCAAGAGGGAGGGACCAGTCCCTGGAAAAGGACATCATGCTTGGTAAAGCAGAGGTCCAGTGAAAAAGAGGAAGACCCTCAGTGAGATTGATACAGTGGCTGCAACAGTATGCTCAAATAGAGCAAAGATTATTAGGATGGCCCGTGACCAGGTGGTGTTTTGTTCTGTGGTGCAAAGGGCCACTGTGAGTCAGAACTGACTTGATAGCTTCTGACAACAACATGTAGAAGTCCAGATAAAGTGTACTGAATTGATATCATCTATTTAAATTATTCATGTAAGTTAAAAGATCAAAAAATATAGTGGCAGTGCCATATCTAATGACTTAAAGAGAATCAAGGTAGAATATCAAGTGAAATAAGGGGCGAGAGCAATGTGGATAGAGTGTGACCAGGCTTCCATAAAAGTAAACACCCCAGCAGATGTACTTGTGTACCTGTGACTGTGTATATGTGTCCCTGCAGAGAAACGTAGGGAAGGATACACGTGTGTCTATTAACATTGGATACCCTGGGGGAGCAGGACCAAATTACATATGAGGGTGGGACCCTGACATAAATTTTTTTGTCATACAAATCTGTAATCTTGCAAATGTAATAAAAAACAATTTCAGAGCTTCGAAAATTCATAAACATCATAGATATATGTATATTTTAACGTGTTTTGTTAGATATTTAAAATAGGTGAAAATTCTCTAGAATGACAGACAAAAGATTTGAATCACTGGAAGGAGAGCACACTGCAAAAAGTAATAATCAGATCCAGTGGATTTCTTGTTCTTGGAGCCAGTGAGTTCTTCTGGTCTCTATAACTGGAAATGACCAAAAATAATTTTGGGAAGTCAGTAGAGTTACCCCTCAAACACGTCTTGCAAGCACACGTCTACAGCTAAACTCAGAAGGCTGGACACCATGTGCAATTCACTAGGTAACTCATGCGTCTCTAGAAGATTCTCTTTCCTGGATATGCTGGTACCACCTCCTCCCTGCCTAGCCCCACTGGATAACCCACCTTTGTGCATTCTAGGCCCCATTCAGGTCTGAGCCTAGATCATAAATAGAGGACATCAACTGGGAAGGTAGCTTTTAAGAAGAAAGATGTTGATGAAAAGATTTCCGAAAGCAGTACCTCCCCAGCCAGCCTCTCCCCAACCTGGGAATGCCATCCCCTCCCACCCTGATACCTCTGAGAATCTCTGATTTTTTGTTTTGGATCCTTAGGAGACTGCAGGATTTACCTGGTCTGAACACCTCGGTTCTTTCTGCCTGTCACCCTCTGCCTCGCAGGAGCCGTCTCTGTCACTCTGAGGAATACACACAGGACAGACTGTGGATGGAGGTTCCCATCCTAGAAGCCCTTCCCTCCATTCCTCTGCCCCTGGGGGTTCCCTGTGATACTTGTGGTCTCATCTCTCAGAGAGATGGATACACCCCTGTCATGTCCAGGGCTTCCCCAGACTTGGGATTTGATGTCGCGACTGAGACTGGGGCTTTGTTGTCCACTGTTGAGTCTGGCCCTGAATCTGCCCCTTCCCACCATTACCTCTGATCACCTGTGTTCTCGCTGTTCTCCCTGGGTTTGAAGCCTGTCCTCTCTTTTGGTTCTTTCACCTCAGAGGGCCTTTTTCTTCCAGTTCTTTGACCTCGGGACAGGTCAGATTTGACCACAGGAAAATAAAAAAAAATTAGCAAGTTTGTTTGACATGTCAAGAACCTTGATTTAAAGGAGAAGAAAAAGTTCCAAAGCTCTACTCCTTACCCTAGGACATGCTCTACAGGAAATATCCTGCAAGCCCTGGATCAACTCTTATCCAGAAATGGTTAACACCCAGGGGGATTTTTCTACACCACCTCCCACTTACATTCCCCTAATGTGGCAAAATGGATGCATCCCAATTATAAACCCAAATTCACCCTAGGGGACCAGAAGACATTGGTGGGGTGAGTTCATTTTCCTTCCACCTGCCCTCCTCTCCTCCTACCAAGCCCTGCCTCTTTCTCTGCCTCTATACTGCTGGGAAGGGACCCAGAGTTGTTTGTTTAGGGCTTTATGTCCACTGTTCACCTGCAGGCATGTTTCCCAACAGCCTGCCATCTCTCTGATTCCTTCTCCTCCAAAGAACTCAGTGACACCCCCTTCACCATCACACCTCAGCAGGGCCCCCCCCTTACCCTCCCAAGTCCCACTGAAATCCCATTTCCCTTTCCCTATTTATGCTGCGCTCATCCTTAGGGTCCCAAGATCTCACCATCCAGATGAGGCCTGTCCTGTCCTCTCCTGGGCCAGGGGAGCCTCTAAGGGGACCTGGTGTCTGCGGTCAGGTATCTGGGGCTTCTTCCATCCAGATCCCCCTTAGGGCTGGAGTTCTCTGTGCACTTGGGTTGGGAGGGTTGGGGTCACAGTGGAAGGAGGGTATGATCTTCCAGGGGAGCTGGCTTAAACAAACCTGAATGGAGGTCTCTCCTAAAGGGCCCACGTTTCCAGCCCAAAGGCCCTGCTCCTCCTAGTCCCGGGGTTCTAGCACGTCTTCAGGCGCTTTCCCCTCTGGCCTCGGTGGTGCGCCTGCGCCTTCTGCAGCCTGGTCTCCTGCCTCTGCAGCCTGTTCAGCTGGTGCCTCAGCCTCTTCAGTTCTTCTCTCTGCTTCTCCAGGCGCCTGCAGACTGCTCTCTTCTCCCTCACCTCCCTCTTCTTGGCGGCCATCAGGCAATGCCTGGCCAGCTGGTGGCAGCGTCTGGGCCTTCGCTGGACTGAGCGTGGCAGCCGCCTCTCCAGCAGCTCTTCAAAGAAGACCCGGCAGCTGAAGCCCTGGCTCACACCATGCTCCGCGTGGGCCACGAGGGCGTCACGGGACTCGAACACACGGCAGCAGGCCACGCAGCGGAAGCCGCACTCACGGGTCACCAGCCACTCCGGGGTGGTTGCGCGGGGTCTCTCCCCATGCTCCTCCCCTTGGTCAGTGGGCTTCTGGGTACAGGTCTGAGGCCCCTCCTGCCAGGGCTCCAGGTTGCTGACCAGGGACTCAGTGTTAGCCAGACTGGGGGCAGAGCCGATGGTGCTCTCCTCAGAGAGCTCGGCCTCAAAGACCTGGGGCATCTTGCCCACGGGGGCAAAGGAGGTTTTGGTCTGCCAGGCGACCGCCACCCCCTTGACCGTGCGCACCTTGGTGAAATATGCGCACCTGACCCATCGCTTTCCTGGGGCAGCCCCGTAACTGGAGGAATGAGAGGTCTGCTCGGTGGAAGATAAAGGAGAAGAGTTCTCAGATTGTTTTGGAATCTTCCTGGGCCTGGAGCTTTGACTTTTTTCATGGGATGTTGTTGACTCTTGCGCATTTTCCTCTTGGATAGAGACCTCTGAGAATAGAGAGTTAATTTACTTGAGCTTTCAGGGCCCTTATTCTCACCTGTGACCCCAAAGCTTTGGTCATAGGGACCCCTGGAGGCCTTTCCATCACCACATCCTCCACCTCTGCAGACCCCATGGTTTCTTTCTTCTTCCCCAGAGACCCACCACCCTTTGGGGGCACTGCTGTGGGAGACAAAGTCTCCATTGTAAAGTGGCACTGTTTATGATAGTTCGTTTTTTAAGAAGTTATTTTTCTTTAATTCCACATTTATTGAATTCCAATGAATTTGTTCCTTTGGAACTTAGAAATGACCTCATTCCCATGAAGCTTCATAATAAATGTGTGACTTGACGTTTTGTATGTGGGTGATATTCTTAGTAAATTTGGAGGGTAAACACTCCAGAGCAATGGTCACCTCTTTTCATCCTCTTTTTACTGAAAGGCTTTTTATAGAGTTATACGTAAAACAGAAGAATGTGTATATTTAGTTATGATTCTTACATGTATACCTCTTCCTTGCACCCTTCTTAACCCAGCCACAGTAGAAGATGAAAATTGTTTTTCTCGGAATAGAAGCCCAGTCCTTAGTAGATGAAGTGAGGCAGAAAGAGATGGCCGTATCTGAGAACCTTGATGCGAGAACTTCAGATGGAGAACACACAACCTCCTCTCCTGTGTATGTCTCAGTGGGTTGTCTGTGTCAACCTAAAGGTCTGTGTATGTTTCTGAATCTGTGGGAAGGACTGCAGAGTTCAGGATGCAGAAAGAGATGGAGCTAGGTCGGGTGCGTTGGATGGAGGGAAAGCTTGAGAGAGAGACAAGATTCAGAGATGGAACATGCCAGCAGTTGGTTAGAAGGATACAGAGATCAAGGAGGGAGCAGAAAGCAGGGCTCAGCCACTGAAAGGCAGAATGGGGCAGCAACAAAGAAGACAAAGGGGGGGCACACTAGTCGGAGAAAGAATGGATAACTAAGAATGATAGCAGAAACTGAGGTTAGCTATAGTTGGAATTTTAAAATTCTTTCCTGCTAGACTTGGAAAACATCATGCTAAATGGAATAAGTTAGTATTTGCCCTAAGTATAGGGCAAATACTGTACGATCTGACTTATATGAAATAAGCAAATATATAGAAAGCAAAGATTATTGGTCGTTGCCTGTTGTGGGCAGGGGGAAGGGGAAGTTTTTCCACTGGGGCATTGAGGTTATGTTAATGGTTGTAGAAAAGTTTGGAGAAGGATATTGAGGATGGTTACATGACTTGAAGAACGTAATGAGTATCACTGACTCATACATTAGAAATTATTCAGTTATGTTTTATGTATATTTTCAACACAATTAAAAAAAATTAAACTTTGCAATTACAGGAGAAAAAAAAATGATCTATACTATAGGTGTCTTTACGTAGAAGAATTGTTAAACCCTTAGGTAAAGATGGTCAGGAGACCTTGGAGGAGAAGAGAAATCCCTAGAGCTAGAGGGGCAGGGCCTTCCTGGACCTTCTTCTGCCTGAGTCCAGGCTGAGGACTGTGGCAGCTTACATTGACTGGGAACTCTGAATGAACGTGTCGTACTGTGCTCCATCACACCACCCACTCCCAAAACCTCCTGATAAATTTGATATATTTTTTTAATTTGCGTGATATATTAATTCAGTCTCATGAAAAAATTAAGCACAAATCTCTGTAACCACCCTTCTCCCTGGTTCTATACCCACTGCCCCACTTGCCCACCTGCGTTCTTTCCGCTAACAAAGCAGGAGAGTTCACAAATCTGACTTGTCTGCTACTGTTATGGAAAGCCCCTCAGATGACAGTAGATTTCTGTACTTCACTCACATAGTTATTCCTTCATTTATTTATTCACAGTATAATTTCTTACTGTTTACTAATTGACAGGAAGTTTTTTCAGGTGAAAGCCTCGGTGATCCCTTGTGGTCCTTGTTTCCGGGGTGAATCAAACCCCTTGCTGCCCAGCACCCATCGCACAGACTGAATTTTTCTCCCACCCTTACCTCGGGCCTTAGAGAAAGGCCTCTTCCTCATGTATTGCCACTCCATTCTGGCTGGGTGAAGATGAACCACGAAGGATGGTCACCGGCAAGATGTTTCTCCTCCTCCCACGTAGAGATGATGTCCCAAACTCTCACAAGTTGGGGACCTTGATTTAGGCAGAACTGTTTGTAATTTGGTATCCAAAGTCGCTCTCCCACAGGAGACCTCAGACCCACAACCTCTCCAAAGAGCAGTTAGGATCTGAGTGAGCACCAAGGTTTCCAGTAACCCTTGTGTGACATCATCGCTGACATCGCTCAGTTCCAAGGGCCCAGTTTGAATCTAAACACCGCACTAGGAAAAAATATGGCAACTGTTGTGGGAGAGGCTAGGAGGCTGGGAGGAGGGAAATTATATCTTAAAAATGAATTGAAATGTTCACTTAAATAAGTCAACATCCAAGAGGAAGGAAACTGTGAGTTGAGGGAATAGAAGAGTATAATGAGTCGCTATTTCTCCCAAACCTCTTCTCTGGCCCTGAATCAAATCTCTCCAGCCCTAGAAACACAATGTCCACTCTGAACACCTCTCAGGCCTCCTTTGCCACTTAGGCTTCACACAGGCTGTTCCCTCTGACTAGTAGACTTTCTCTCCCTTCCTGTTGACTGGTTCCTCCTCCATGGTACCCAGTCTGTGCTCCTGCTTTATGTATTCAGAGCACCTGGTAATCCTCCATCATAGCACTGAGTCATAGGAGGTGCTCATTTTCCAATTTGTGTCTTCCAAATGGGTTGTAAATAACTTGGGGACAAAGATGGAATCTGCCTTGTTTTTGGCAGTCCCAGAAAGTGAGACAGAGCCCCACCCATAGGAGATACTCAATATATATCTATTGATTAAATAACAGAAGACTCTTCCAAAAGACTCACCCTTCGTAGCCATCTGTGCAGAATGGAGGTTTTGGTCTGTTGCCTGGAGGTACCATCACTCAGTGGTGGTGTCTAGGCCACTCTCTCTTGACCTCCTGACTCTCAACCCTGTGAAGCCTCTTGGCCTGTCCACATGCTTCTCCCTTGGAGCCACTAAAAAGGGTAGGATTACATCATCACAGAAAAGCACTGAGACTCCGGACGTCTATGGTAAACCTGCCTGGGAGGCTTAGGAGAGCCCTCGGGGAAAGGTCCACTGTCCTCTGCTTGATCTCCTTTTTTGTCCAGGGGGCAATTAGAAAAGGAAGAAGCAAATTGTTGAAACATTTTAAGGCAGGGTTTGGGAAGTTGTGCTTGGTAGGTAGAGGAGAGCCTGAGGATTTGAAGGAAAATGAAAGATGTCAACATGGGAGCAGAGGGCTCGTTTTGTGTGACTACAGATGGTAGAATGTGGGCAAGTGGTTGGAAATATATAAAAAAGAAAATCTCCTAACCATCCACCCGTATTTCAAAATTTAGGTCAAACATCACTTCCTGGTGGAAGCCTTTCCAACCCTACACCTGGTAGAATTTCCCACCCTGCTGCATACTCTATTGTATTTAAGAAATGCTTCTGCCACAACTAGGGACAAACTTGATTGCATTTACATGTTGTGATGGATAGCAAAAATGGCCACATGTTCTAATATGTATGTATCCATACATATTATATGACTTACAGCTCCCTTTCTCAAGAGCAAGATTCTTCCTCCAGTCCTTGAATTTGGACTGATCTATGATTGCTTTGGCCTTTGGGACAGTACAAAGACTAATAGAAGCAGAGACCGGATATAATTAGACACATAGTGGCTTGCTCTCTTACCAAAAACCAAACCCATCACTCTCAAGTATATTCTAACTCATAGTGACCCTGAAAGACAGAGTAGAACTGCCCCATAGGATTTCCAAGGCTGTAATCTTTTTTTTTTTTTAATCTTTACAGGAGGAGGGTGCCATGTCTTTCTTCCACAGAGCAGCTGGTGGGTACGAACTGATTACCTTTCCTTCAGCAACTGAACCCTTAACCACTGCACCACCAGGGCTCCTCCTTGCCCTCTTGCTGCTCTTCAAACACTGAGAACCCATGGGAACAGCCCAGGCCACCCTAATAAATGACAAAAGACCATTAGAGAGAGAATCCAGCTGAGAAGATTTCACACCCTCTGCCCGCCAGCTGACATGGTGGCTGATTCCAGATACATGAGGGAGCCCATCCGAGAGCGGCTGAGTCTGGCCCAGACCAGAAGAACCCCAAACTGCCAACCCGCAAAACTGTGAGCGAAGTAACTGCTTGTTCTTTTAAGGCACTTCATTTTTGGATCATTTGTTATAGAGCAATCGATAACTGATCTGTTAACTGGGCTGTTTCTCTCACCAGACTGCAAGGAATCTTTTCTTAATCCTTTCTGTATCAGCAGTATCTGGCAGAGGGTTATTCCTGTAGTCATTAAAAAAAAAAAAATTTTTTTTTTAAAAAGTAGAAATTTCTTCATTTACATCATTTAAAAGTTTCTGTCATTATCTTTTAATTTTGTTTTATAAATAAGATATGGGTGGATTTGCAAGTCTAAGCTGAGTGTACATGTTTTTTCCTAAGGTATTAATCCCTTTTTCTTGCTATTACTCATACATTTAGACATAATTCCCGTATTATACTTCATATTCACTGTTCTTTTTTTTTATTTTTTTTTATTCTGCCTTTCCTGTTTATTTTTTTATTGGAATGATAAAATTTCTCTTACTTTCTTTTTCCTTCTAGCTATTTGAAAGTTGTATTTTCAATTCCTATTCTTTCATAGTAAACATGAGATCTTTGAACATTTTAACATTTGGTATATTGTATGAAGTTCATATCTCAGTTCTCCTCTCAAACAGTAATTTTTTGCTAGCTGCCATTGAGGTGACTCCGACTAATGGTGAACTTAGGTAACACAGAACTAAAGGTTGCCAGGTCCTGTGTCATCCTCACAAGTGCCAGCAATTTAGATTCCATCATTATGGCTAATGTGCCAGTCCATCTCACCAAGGGTCTCCTACAGCCTTGTTGGCCTTCTTCTTCACCAACCATGATATTCTCCTCTAGGACTGATTAATCCCTCCTGATGACATGTCCAAAGCAAGTGAATTGGACAGTATTCTCTTGTGATCTGTAAGGGTTTAATTGTCTAATTTTCAGAAGTAAATCTCCAGGTCTTTCTTCCTAGTGTGTCTTAGTCTTGAAGCTCCATTGAAACCTGTCCACCATGGATAACCCTGTTGGTGTTTAAAATACTGGTGGCCTAGCTTCCAGCATCATAGCAACATCCAAACCACCACAGTACAGCAAACTAAGAGACAGGCAGTGAGCTGAACAGCATATTGTTGTTGTTAGGTGTCATCAGGTCAGTTCTAATTTATAGTGACCCTATATACAGCAGAACAAAACACTGGCCAGTCTTGTGCCATCCTCACACTTGTTATCATGCTAGAGCCCATTGTTGCAGCCACTGTGTCAATCCATCTCACTGAGGGTCTTCCTCTTTTTCACTGTCTACTTTACCAAGCATAATGTTCTTCTCCAGGGCCTGGTCTCCCCTGATAACATGTCCAAAGTGTGTGAGACAAACACTCACCATCTGTGCTTGTAAGGAATATTCTGGCTGTACTTCTTCCAAGACAGACTTGTTTATTCTCCTGGCAGTCTGTGGTATACTCAATATTGTTCACCAACACCATAATTCAAAGGCAGCATTTCTTCTTCGGTTTCCCTTATTCATTGTTCAGCTTTCACATGCATATGAGGCATTTGAAAATGTCATGGCTTGTGTCAGGCACACCTTAGCCTTCAGAGTGACATCTGTGCTTGTCACCAGCTTAAAGAGTTCTTTTGCAGCAGATTTGCAATACATCATTTGATTCCTTGATCGCTGCTTCATGAGCGTGGACTGGGGAACTGAATAAAATGAGATCCTTGATAACTTCAATCTTTTCTCTGTTTATGATGATGTTGCTTATTGGTCCAGTTGTGAAGATTTTTGTTTTCTTTATGTTGAGGTGCAACCCATACTGAAGGTTGTAGTCTTTGATATTCACCACTAAGTGCTTCAGGTCCTCTTCACTTTCACCAAGTTTGTGTTATCTGCATATCGTAGGTTGTTAATAAATCTTCCTCTAGACCTAATGCCACGTTCTTCTTCATAGAGTGCAGCTTTTTGGATTATTTGCTCAGCATACAGATTGAATAAATGTGATGAAAGGATAGAACCCTGACACAAACTATTCCTGATTTTAAACCACATAGTACCCCTTGTTCTCTCTGAAAAACTGCCTCGTGGTCTATGTACAGGTTTCACATGAGCAAACTTAAGTGTTCTGGAATTTCCGTTCTTTGAAGTGTTACCCATAATTTGTTATGATTCACACAGTATAATGCCATTTCATAGTCAATAAAACGCATGGAAACATCTTTCTGGTATTCTGGTGTTCTCTGCTTTCAGCCCAGATCCATCAGACATCAGTAATGATATTCCTCATTCCATATCCTCTTCTGAATCTGACTTGAATTCCTGTTGCAACTTCTTTTTAATGATCTTCAGCAAAATTGTACTGGGTTTTGATATTAATGATATTGTTTGATAGTTTCTGAATTTTGTTGAATCACTTTCTTTGGAATGTGCCCAAACATGGATCTCTTCCAATCGGATGGCTAAATTATTCAGCATAGACGATGGAGCACCTCCAGTACTGCATCTGTTTGTTGAAACATCTCAATTGGTACCTGTCAGTTCTTGGAGTCTTGTTTTTTGCCAATGCCTTCAGTGAAGCTTGGACTTCTTCCTTCAATACCATCAGTTCTTGATGACATGCTGCCTCCTGAAGTGGTTGAACATCGACCCATGCTTTTGTGTGTGTGTGTCTGTGCAGTGACCCTGTGTATTCTTTCCATCTTATTTTGATGCTTCCTGTGTTGTTCAATATTTTGCCCGTACAATCCTTCACTATTGCATGTCGAGGTTTGGATTTTTTCTTCAGTTCCTTTAGCTTGAGAGATGCCAAGCATGTTCTTCCCTTTTGTTTTTCTAATGCCAAGTCTTTGCACATGTCATTATCATACTTTGTCTTCTCAAGCCGCCCTTTGAAATCTTCTCTTCAGCTCTTCTACTTCATCATTTCTTTCATTACTTTACGTTCAAGAGCAAGTTTCAGAGTATCTCTGACATTCATATTGGTCTTTTCTTTCAGTATAAGGGCTGTATTTGAGGGTACCATCATTTTTATAACTTGCAAGTATCCTCTGTCAGGGCAGTTATTCACTGTAGCTGCATACCACCTAGTTCTTCTGGTTTCAGGCTGATGGAGTCCCTGGTTTATGTGGCCATTAAGGGAAGAACTGTTATTCAAGGAATTATACTTGGAGCAAAATTTGTACATTTATGTATAATTTAAAGCTTCTCCTTTAAAATTGCCTTTCCCTGAACAGAAAGCTCTCACCATGTCATTATGAGAAATACTCTTTCAGTGTGAGGCAGAAAGAGATGTCCATATTTGAGAGTCCGATGGTACAAATCTCAGTAGCCAAGACACAACCACATCAACTGTGTGTGTGGGTGGGTTGTATATGTCAACATAAGGGTCTGTATTTTTCTGAGTATGAAGGTAGGATTGGCGAGTTAAGAAAGAAAGAGATGGAAGCGTCTTGGGAGTGGAGTGCAAGTTCCGTGACAGAAGTTGCAGCAGGGTATCTCTCAAGAGGGTTTTAGAGGCCAGTTAGAAACCTAGGAAGCAAAAGGAAATAGGGCCAGTGGAGGGCAGCACTGGAGTAGTGGTGGGGGGCAGCAAAAATAATGGTAGTGGAGAGGGCAACAAAACTGCCCTGAAAAGGAGTGGCAAATTAAAGATCCTAGACAAAATTCAGGTTAAGAAAAGTAGGAATGTAAAAAAATTCTATCCTATAGCTGTCTTTGCTGTGAGGGTTTTTTAGGCCCTTCGAGAGATGTGGGGAGAAGACATAGGAGGAGAAGGGGAGTTCCTGAATCTAGAGGAGGAGTCTGCAAGCCATCTTCTGCCCTCAATGATGTGGGCTCTGGGCTCCTTCAACTTCTCACTCCCAGAACCTCCTGAGATATTTTCTTAATTCTTCACATAGTACATTAATATCATGTCATTAGAAAATATAATAAAGTACGCTTCTCTCTAACCACCCTTTGCCCCATCCTATACTCTCTGCCCTAGTTGTCCACTGGCTTCCTTCCTTTCCACCAGGTACAGATCTTAAACAGCAGAGTGCCTCGTCTGAATCTGTTCTGGAAAGCTCTCAAACTCCCAATGAATTCTGTAGCTTGATCCCTCACTTATTCCTACATTTCTTGTTGATATAAGAATTTGGTTAATTGTCTACCAAATGACAGGAAATGCTTTCTCAGGACGCTCCTCCTTATGACCTTATCCATTCCCAATTCCTTCATCTTGTCCTATCATGGCTGTCTTTTCTGGTGGAAACCATACCCTTTGTTCCGTAACACACATCAATCTGGGACAATTTTTCCTCTCACCCTTATCTAGAGTCTTAGAGAAAGGCCTCTTCCTTCTGTATCACTGTTTCATCCTCTCTGGGTGAAGATGTCCAATCATAATGATGTTCTGAAGGATCTTTATCTCTTTTCCCAGTTCTTCATGATGCGTGACCGTTTGGTGACTGGGGGACCCCGGTTTAGTCCGGAATTTCCGTGATAGAGTAGTTCCAGGTGCTCTCCCACAGGATCTCAGATCGACATCCTCACCAAAAGAGATCAGC
This sequence comes from Loxodonta africana, assembly GCF_030014295.1. Classification (NCBI taxonomy): domain Eukaryota; kingdom Metazoa; phylum Chordata; class Mammalia; order Proboscidea; family Elephantidae; genus Loxodonta; species Loxodonta africana. Next base: position 151,608 of record NW_026975094.1, on the reverse strand, counting down.
ATGAATGGCATGGCTTCCATAACCCTGTGTGACATCATTCCTGACATTGCTCAGTTCCATGGGCCCACTTTAAACAGAAACACAGCAAAAAGAAAAATATGAAACTGTTCAAGTAGGAGCTTGAATACTGCCAGTCCCAGACTGGGAAAAGGGGGCTTGGATATAAAAAAGGAATTGCAACTTTTCTCTGCACTCCATGTCGTTCCTATCCTTTGGTGGGGAGAGAGAGAGTACATGGAATCGTTACAGTGTGACCAGGAGTTGATTTCTCCAAAACTTCTCATTTGACTCTCTTGGAATCATGTCTCTCCAGCCCTGGTCATACAGTGTCTGCTCTGAACACCTATCAGGTCTCCTTAGCCTGTGAGGCTTCACACAGGCTCTTCCCTGTGACTAGAAGATTTTCTCTCCCATCCCATCTGATGGCCTACTCTCTGGTGAAGCATGGTGGTTAAGAGAACTGACCCCATTGGAACAGATTGGGCTTGTGAGGTCACCATAAAATCCTAAGACTCAGGAATTTGTGGTCAGCCAGAATGGGAGGTTTAGGAGTTGACTTGGGGAAAGTCCATGACCTGTGCATCTTCCAGGCTCTGCTTTCACTCTGGAGCCCATATAGAAAAGGAGCTGGTAAATGGAGACAGCATTTGAGGAAGCAATTAAGAACATTGGGGTGGTGATGACTTCTCAGAGGAAAATAAAAGTTTCAACAGGGAAATGCTAGGGTGTACTCTTGTATGACTCCAAACTATAAATAGGGATGAGTGGTTGGAAAACAGTAGAACAAAAGATGATCTGCATCTGGTCACAAATGTACCAAATGCCTCAGTGGCTTCAGCCTGTCTCCTCAGACTTCTCTCTGGAGAAGACATGGGGCTTCCTGGACCCGGGCCTTTTGTCACCCCTTAACTATCCAATCATATTCCCAACTTGGTTCAGGCATCAATTCCTGGTTGTGCTCTTCTGTAAATATTCTCCTGGTAGATTTGTTCACTTCTTGCTCCCTAGTCCATTGTACCTGCAAAACCCTTTACCACAGCATAAAACACAATTGCATTTACTTTTTGTGGTTGATGTAAGAAATGTCTACACATTTATCCTCTCTCTGTGCCCATGCCTTCTATGAGACTCTGGAGTACATTTCATTAGCAGTAGGAGTCTTTCTCCATCCCTCAGTTGGGGCTGACATTATTGTTTTGGACACTGGGATGGTAGAAAACCTGATAAAATGAGAGAGTTGGAAGACTTTACATTGAGACTTTCCCTTTTGTTGCTCTTAAACCCTGAGAACTCATGGGAACATACTCAGGCCAGCCTGCTAGATGATGGAAGACCAGTGGAGGGAGGATCTAGCGGTTTCACTGACTTGATGTTATGAACTGGCTCCCAGCTACCTGGAAGCAAATTGTAGACACATGAGGAAGCCGTGTTGTGAGCCACTGAGGCTGGCCCAGATCAGAAGAGCTCCAGACTGACAACTTGAAAAATTGTGAGCTGGTAAATTGTCGTTGTTTTAAGACACTACAATTTGGGGTCATTTGTTACAGAGCAATACATGACTGATACAACTGTTAACTTGGCTGTTTCTCTCACCAGGCATTGAGGGAAATTCTCTGAGTCATTTCATCATCAAGAGCAACTGACATAGGGTCTCACATATAGCTGTTATAGTGTAAATGTTTGCTGACTTCGTGGATGGATGAATAATATGAATTGTAAGTGTGAATCAGCACAAATTCATGTGTGCAAGAAAACTTGATATTTCTTTAAATAAACTGAATTCCAACTCAGAGCTCTCGGCTTACAAAATTGGGGTAAAATTTTAACCTTACTTCTTTGTAGGGGTATATTTGGTGTTGGTTTATTTTCTGGATACCCCGGGGTCTAAAGGAGGACCAAGGTTTGCAGATCTTTAACACACCCATCGCCTCAGCCTATGTGGGTGATCTCTCTAGAAGCATTGTCTCTGCTGCTTCCATTCCCAGATGGAGCATGAGAACCTTGGCAGGGCTGGGAACACCATAACGTGGTTTGTCTACTTGTGTGCCTGCATTACCCTTTGAGGTGCTGCCACCTAGCCCAGGGCATTATCAAGAAGCAGGCCTCACCCCTTCCCAATGTGTAGGTCTCTGCTGTCTGACTCCCACTCTTCCCCTGGGTTCCAGTTCACTCAGTGTGATTACTCCAATGAGCTGAGACTCTTACAACAGACTGTTCAGAGTCTCGAAGTTTCAGGGCTTTAACTCTGTGAGTTTAATTACCCCTTTGAAATGAGGTAGGGAAGGTTGAAAAACATAGGAAGATTTAATTTTGAATTTAATGTTTCAATAAAATTTCTTGCCATGCATTTTCAGATGGTTCTGCCTAACAATTCCCTCTGTCCTCTTACAAGATGCAGGACGATGAGGAGGGAATGTTTGTTGTGTCATAATCTCCAGAAGGATGCAAAGGGCACATGGAGTCCATTCCCCCCGATGCTCACACTTGAGCACCACACCCACATGGAAATCTTTGCAAGTGTTACTGAGTCCCTCACACATCCACAGTGAACAACTTTCAGATTCTCATAAGCAGGAATTATTTGTGTCCATTATTTGTGTCCTAAGACAAGGAACTCCTTGGAGACCCTACTGTGTCCTACAGGGTCGCTGTGAGTCGGAATCGACTCCATGGCATCGGGTTTTGTTTTTGCTTTTTGGGGGGGTGGTTGATGTCAGCTGCAGGATAGTGTTTAAAAAAATGTCGACAGCGTAGCAGGTAAAACCAACCAAATGAAACTGAAATGAAATGTCTTTTTTCACACTTACTGACCTCACAGTTCCTTCAAAGTGTTTACTTTCCACTGGGTTCAAAGGCAAGAGGGAACTCTTCATGAGAGAGACACAGCTTGGGACACCTCCAAAATAATACGTCTCCCTCCTGATGTTAGGTAACATTACATACTGTTTGGCTGGTTTATCATCTGACTGCTCCACAAAAATAGAAGGCCCATGCAGGCAGGACCTTGTCTGCTGTGTTGGTCAGAGTATCCTAGTTCCTGGCACATAAGAAGCTTCCAAAAGTGATATGTCTGATTGAATGAGTGGGTGAGTTTTTATAAAAACCATGGAAGTGCTCTGTTTATGTAGTTACAATACTGAAAACTGACATAAGGAAATGGAGACTAGTTATGTGTGATTAGAAATGGAGACCAGTTTTGTATAATGAGAACAGAACTTGTTAATGAAGAGATAAAAAAATAAGATGTATTAATAGAATGTACCCCCTTCACTTTGGCTGGAAAGAGATATGGTAAAATTGGGTTGTTTTCGCCTACTGATTTATAGGTTCTGTATATTTAATTGAAATGTTAGCCTTTTGGAGTCACAAATATTTCTATTGAGATATAATTCACCGGCCATAACATTGCCTTTTATAATGTGCACAATTCTGTGGTTTCTAGTATATGGACAGAGTTGTGCAACAATCACCACTGTCTAGCTTCAGGATATTTTCAGTACCCTGTAAATAAACGCCCTGCATATTAGTAGTCATCTCATTACTCCTTTCCTCCAAGACGTAGCAACTGCTAATCTACTTTCTGTCTGTGTTGGTTTGTCTGTTCTGGGTATTTCATGTAAATGGAATCATGCACCATGCGGTCATTTCTGTTTGGCTTCTTTCACTTAGCATAACGTTCTCAAGGTTTGTCCATGTTGTGCCGTGTATTAGTACCTGATGCCTTTTAATGGCTGAGTAATATTCCATTTTACGAGTATACCACAGTTTATCTGTCAATTCATGACTTTTGGATTCTCTCCACATTTTGGCTATTTATAAATAATTCTGCTATGAAAATTCTTTTGTAAGTTATTATGTGAACATGCTTCAGTTGTCCTGGATGCATACCTAGGAGTGGGATTGCTATGTTGCATGCTAACTCTATGTTTACCTTTCTGAGCAAGTACCTAACTGTTTTCCAAAGCGATTGGATCATGTTACATGTCCACCAGCAATGTATGAGGGTTCCAGTTTCTCCACATCCTCACCACTTGTGTTGTCCATCCTGTTGATTTGAGCCATCTCAGTGGTTTTGAAATAATAGTGCGTTTTGGTTTTGATTCTCATTTCCCTAATGACTAATGAGGTTGAGCTTCTTTTCATGTGATTATTGACCATTTCTATACCTTCTTTGGAGAAACGTCTATTCAAATCCTTAGCCTACGAATTTTTCTTCAGATTTTTGCCTGTATTTTTGCTTTCTTCACATAGTTTTTCATATGCCAAACATCTATATCTGTATCTTACCAGTTTCAGCCTTCACAGCTTTGGGATTTTTAGATAATCTTTCTCTTTTACCAACAAAAAGCAAAACAAAATCTCTCATAGTTTCTTCTGAAATTTGTATGGTGGCATATTTTACTTTTAAATATGCAATCCTTTTGGAGTTTTGTTTCCTGCAAGCTATGAGAAAAAGGATGAAAATATTTTTACAGATGATCTAAATGATTACCAAATTGCTGCAAGCACTCCTTTTTGCCTTTTTGCATAAGCCATATCTTAACTGCATTTTCCATATTCCATGTAGAAAAGCATTTTTACAGAAGGAGGCCCACCATTCCCAGCCATTTCATTTTAAGGTTTTGCTTTGCTGCAATAGAAATCCCTTCTATACCTCCTCTACACACCTGTTCGCCAATAAAAATTTTGTGTGAGTAAGACTCCTGTGAATTTATAAGATGAAGTTGAATTTTATAACTGGTTCCATGTGGTGCAGCCCAGCAGGAGGACAGAGAGAAGGAGAAGCTCCAGAGGGAACAGAAGCTATAAGAACATGAGCCTCTAGAGATTTGCTGCTGTATTTCACAGAAAGCTCTAGACTTTTCTTTATAAGCTTATCATTATATATGGCCATCACCTTAGAACAGACAAGAATAGTGCTTTTTAAGTGAGGCATTCAGGACAGAACTGGAGAAAAATGTAGAACAAAATCCTAATTCAAAAAAAAAACCAGAATTCTAGGTTGACAGAGACTGGAGAAACCCTGAGAATATGACCCCCAGACATCCTTTTAGCTCAATAATGAAGTCACTCCTGAGGTTCACCCTTAACCAAAGATTAGACAGGCCCATAAATCAAAATGAGACTCCTGGGGCATACCAGCCCAGGAAGAAGGACTAGAAGGCAGGAGAGGACAGGAAAGCTGGTAATAGGGGACCCAAGGTCAAGAAGAGAGAGTGTTGACATGTCTTAGAGCTGGTAACCAATGTCTTAAAACAATATATGTCCTAACTGTTTAAGGAGAAGCTACTTTGCTCTGTAAACCTTCATCTAAAGAACAATTAAAAACAAAAGTTAGGCATTCAGAAGGAGGGTGTTCATTCCTTAGCAGATGGTTAGACTTATGTGTTTCAGTGAACGTATGTACCCATTTCTACTGGGTATGTATCTAGAAGTAGAATTGCTGGGTCATAGAATATATGGATGTTCACAGCTTTAGTAGATATGGCCAAAGCATTTTTAAAGTGGTTGTACCAAATTACACTTTCACTAGCAGTAGATTAGAATTCCAGTTGCTCCGTGTTCTACCAAATAGTTGGTATTTCCTTTTTTTTTTTTTTAATTTTAGCCATTCTGGTGTGTAGGGTTAGGATCACATTGTGAGTTTTTATTAGAATTCCTCTGATAACTGATGTAGTCCCTTTCCATATGTATGTTGGCCATACAGAAATCTTTTATAGAGCGTTCAAGTATTGTCTTTCTATTGAATTCTCTTTTTTTTCTTTATGAATCATCCTTTGTATATTCTAGAACCAAGTTTGTAGTAGGATGTATGTATTGCAAATAACTTCTGCTTCCACATGAATTCTCCCTTGTAGCTTGTCATGAACTTTCAAATTAAAAAGCATGCCTTTTACAAAAACAGGCAAATGTATAGAGACGAAGGTTTATAGGGGTTCCCAGGGGCAGGAGGGAGGGAATAAAGAGGTGCTATTGCATATTTTTTTTTTTTTATTGCATATGGAAACTGAGTTTCTGTTTACAGTGATGGAAAAATCACACAGATTAAGGGTAGGGTTGCACAGCAGATTAATGTAATTCCTGTCAATAGTGTGTACACCTGTACAACTCATTCACTTGGCAAAGGTTGTGTGTTATATTTACATCAACAACAAAAATGTGTAACTGCTGAGGCAAAATGATAGTACTGAATTGATGAGATGTATTCTTTTATTATACTCTTCTCTATTTTCTCATTTGTTTTTACAAGAAGTTACTGTTAAAATCAAAGATAATAAAACGTTTGCATGATGAAAGTGGATAGCAATGTCTATTCCACTCATTGTGTCCCTCTGAAGTTTAAATGAGGAACTACATGCCACTAGCAGATGCCCAGCCTTATTTAGCACTCAGGAAATATTCATTTCTCCTACCCCTCTGGCTCACAGTTTTCTCCCCTTCTTTATTTGCTCTTTTCTGTTTCCAACTGGTTGCATGTGACCACCAGGCTTCCTGACTCCATCATTCTGCTTTCCATACCAATGTTATTGTAACCTTGGGATCTTGGGCAGTGGTGAAAGTTACTCACTGTCCCTGCCATTAGGAAGGGGACAAGCCAGTGTGGGTGGGCGGGGCAGTGGGGAAATTCGGCCTAGAGAAAGGACAGACCACCTTCCAGGAACCACACTGGCCTTCAGAGACCTTTGTTGGCTGTGGTTCACCCGGCCAGCTTGTAGGTGTCAGGGTGCCCTAGGGCTCGGTGTTTAGTCCTCTCTCTCTATTGACACCCTCTGTCTGGAATGCCTCAGTGTGTCCACAGCCATCGGTCTGTAGCTGAGGTCGTGAGATTTACACCTTCAGCCATTTTAACTCCTCCTGGGTCCAGACTTATACTCAAATATCAGCTTAAATCTCTGTATCGGCCTCTTCATGTATAAAATGTGCATTATAATCTACATTCCTCATAGGGCTATCATACAGAACAAATAGGAAAGGAGAAGCCCTTACAAGAATCCCGGCACCAGTGCATGTACTCAGTAAGTGTTAGCTGTTAGTATTATTACCTGACATCTCCATGTGGATATCTTAACAGCTATTCCATGTTATCAAGGCCACGAAACAATTCTGGTCCCAACTCCATTCCACACTTATAAATGAATTTCCCAAGGCTTCAGTGATGGGAGTCTGTGTGTTTTTCCACACAATGGACATGGTTACGAAAGGTTGGCCAGGGCCTTCATAATAAGCTGCTCCAAAGTTCATATGAGTGGCCATTGAGACAAGTTACAACCCACTAATGCGAAAAAAAAAAATAGAACCACTCTCAACTGCTCATGCTAGTATTCTCAGTCCAGAACATCTGGTGAGGGCACTATTATGGACTGAATTGTATAACCCCAAAAGGCATGTTGAAATCCTAACCACCGTACCCGTAAATGTGACCTAATTTGGATATAGGGGATTTTAAAATTATATTAATGAGGCCATACCAGTGTAGGGTGGGTCCTAAACCTAGTCCCTTCTGAGTTATAAAAACAGCAGAATAGACACAGACACACTCAGTAGGAGAGGAAGACAGACAACGGAGCAGATGCATCTACAAGACCAGGAACACAAAGGGTGGCTGGAAGCTGCTAGAAGCTGGAGTAGACATGAGCCATGCCCTGAATTCAGACAGGTAGCCTCCTGAACTGTGAGAAAATAAATTTCTATTCTCTAAAGCCACCCGACTGTGTTATTTTTTTTTCCTACGACAGCACTAGGTAACTAACACACATACCTGTGCTTATAAATCCAGCCCAGTGTAAAATAGTGCTCTCCCCTCCGTGGTCTAGCCCACCTGAATCCTGCTGTTTCCCTGTCAGTGTCCTCTGCTTTCACGGAGAGCTATGACAGAGTTGTCTTGATGCCGCTGCATAGAAATTCACTTTATTTTTTACTTTGTATTTATGATTAACTAATATTAATTCTAATATTTTCTATGGTTTTTAAATTTTTCTGTGGAGACATTCCTATAATCTATGAATAATAAGAGTTATACGTTTTTCTTTTTGTACTCCAGTGTTAAATATTTAATAGAAATAATGAGAGAAAGCATCCTTATTTTATTGCTAATGAATATTAAAGAGAATGTCCCATATTTCACCGGGAACTATCATGCTAGTTGTAGTTTTCCACATTCGGGAACTCCTTTTCTGTTCCGTGTTTGCTCAGAGTTCTTACGTCTCAGTGTGGTTGGATTTTATCACTGCCTTTTCACCGTCTCTTGAGGTGAACCTATGTCTTTTCTTCCTTAACCTACACATGTGGTGAATTGAATTATTAAACCTTTAATGTTCACTCAAGCTTGCATCCTTTAAATAAACCCCTTTGATCATGGCGTATTACATGCTTTATACCTTGCTGGATTTCTTTGCCAGCATTTTAGGTAGGTTTTTGCATCTCAATTGCTTAGTGTGCTTGTCCTGTAACTCCCCTTGTACCTTCCTTTTCTAATTTGGTATCAATATTAAAGTAGCCTTAGGGAACAAGTTGGAAGCATCTCATAGTTTTCTCTTCTTTATTGACTGTGTACAGGATGGAAATGATCTGTTTTTTGCGTGTTTGCTGGAACCTGCCTAAAAGTGATCTACCAAACCCAAAACCAGTTGGCCATTGAGTTGATTCCATCTTTGTAGGGAGATCTTGAACTACTGACCCATTTTGTATAGTGATTAAAGGCCTCTTCTGATGCTACTTTACTTAGACAAATTTCCACTGCATGTTTTTAGGCTTTTAGGATTTCATCTTTAAATATCATGTGGTTATCACTGTTTTCTACCTCATCCAGGTCAATTAATCCCAGATTTTCCATTTTCCTGAAGTGAGAGTGTGTATCTACTCCTGGTACCAATTCCCTAATCTAAGACTTATTTGCAAAGAAAGATACAACCCAGCCTCCTTGAGTCCATAATGTGAGGTTACAGTCTCATATTACATGATTTTTTTTGTAGTTGTTTTTTTGTTTCATTATTTTTTTTCTTTTACGTATTATGTAATTGTTCTTTTTCTTAAAATTTTTTTATTTACTTTTTTTTTTCTTTTTTCATTTCACACCTGTCTAGCAGTTTTAGGAAACCTGGTGGAGTAGTGGTTAAAAGCTACAGCTGCTAACTAAAAGGTTGGCAGTTCAAGTCCACCGGGCGCTCCTTGGAAACCCTATAGGGCAGTTCTACTCTGTCCTTTATGGTCCCTATGAGTCGGAATGGATTAGACAACAACGAGTTATTAGTTCTAGTGGTTTTAAGGTTGTGCATTTCAGGTTCAGGTCTTTAATCTAGCTGAGAACCGACTTCGGGTTCAGTACGGTGAGGTGCCCAGTTGCATCTGTGCATCAAGAGAAGGCGCCTCAAGAACTAGGGGAATGGGCGGCAGGGATGCTCAGAGAGGGGCACCCGGGGGAGGCGCGAGGTCCCAGACAGCCCTACCACAAGCTGGTGGGGAACAGGAAAGAGCTGGCTTCAGGAGCCTTTTGTGACAGTCCCAGCCCACCCAGCCCCACCTGGACCTCAGACCCACCAGGCTGGCAGGTCCCAACAGAACTAGGGGAAGCATAAGGCCATAGAGGGCGAGACCCAGGTACACACTTGAGCCTGATCACAGCTCATATGATGGGATAGGAGGGCAGAGGAGGCATATGAGGACTTGGGTCCAGACAGTGGACACAGAAGGGTGGGAACTTGTGGTTAGCGTCAGGATCTGAACGTGGAGGCCTTCGAGATGCACTTCCAGGAGGAGAAGGCAAAGCTACAGAGGCCACACTGCCTGGCACCCACCCCGTCCCCCTCCCAGGGCCCCAGACTGGACTCACCGCCTGCGCTGCCCTAGGAGAGCTCCCCAAGTGTGGTGCTCTTAGTTTGAGGAGCAAGAGAGCCAGCCCTGGTCTAGGCTAGGGAATTTATTTCCTCTGCTTCTCATCATGGGTGTGAGCAGACTCTTGTTTGCACAGACTAAAGACGAATTATCAAAATGAGCTCAAGACTCCAGATTTGACTTAGATATCATAAATTAAAACAGAGAAATACTTTAGCCTACCTTGTTCCTGCCTGGAGCCCAAGTTGCATTAAAAAACAAAAACAAAAACCTGAACAAGATCCCAGAGGGAGTGAGTGATAGGAGCCTCCTTTTGCCACCCTCCTGTGGTCCCAAGCTTTCTCTTTTCCCACTTCACAAGACTGTATATACTGCTCTGAGATTTTTAGAATAAAGATGCCCAAGAATATCACTACTCCCACCCTGTGAGGATTTCCCCAGTGCTCGGTTAGACTAAAAGTGAGACTCCTCCAGAGGCTTCCGGGTCCTATGTACTAGACGGTCAACACACCGAGGTTCAGAGTCACTTCATTTTTCCTGCAATTGGGCATGACCCCAGGACATGTCTCTGAGAACGCTGACACTTCCAGAAGCCAATGACCCTCTCACTGAGTTTCTCTCTGTCTTGGTCTCAAAATCAGTCAGGACAGCTTGTCACCTCAGGAGTGTTTCTGTTCAAGGAAACCTAAGCAACACTATAGGTTTGTCCCTCACACCCCGCAAACCTGCCTCCTCTGAGTGGGGCGAGGAGCTACTGAAACATTGAAATCATTAAAACTAGCAGAAGCCACAGCCCATGGTACTGGGAGAAAACTGGGAGGGAGAGAGAGGTGGAGAGGTATAAAGACCCAGTTGTGAAGGCGACCAGCGACCAAGATGTCAGAAGCCGCAAAGCTGACAGAAGCTGAATGGCCTCAAACCTGCTGCTCCTGAGCCCATTTCTTCTTTCAATGGAAAAAGCCTTTCCCTGCTCTTATGCGACTGGGCTGGAAGGGCCTTTGACTTATAACATGAAGCAGCCTCCAGAGCCTCTTGGGGCAAGTGATGGTCAAGAAGGCTCTGCCCAATCCCACCCTGCCCTTCCCACTCGTCAGAGGACCAGAAATTTCAGTCTTCCAGCTCCTGGGCTGATCTAGTGACTTGTAACAGGATTTCACTGGACCTCGAAACTTTGAAAGATGGGAAATACTGCCTGGGTCCTGGTCTCATTACAGAACTTACATACAGGATAAGAAGAGGAGTTTGGGGCCTGACACTTGACATCTTAGCAAAGGTTTCTGTTTGTTTAGGAGGGAAGAGGTAAAAGAAGGCAGTGTCTACTATGCTCTTTTCCATTTTCCATAACGCCTTACCTGAGAGCGTCTTCGTGAAATCCTCACAAAGACGCTCTCAGGTAAGGAGTTATGGGAAATGCCTTGGTTTACTCTTAAACTTTGCCCTTGAGGCATTTTCTTCATGGAGGGCATGTAAAATGTTGTCCGTTCAAGGAAGCACTCTAATTCTTATGTAGACTTTCTACAGAATGACTATGTATGAAAACTAAACTTGGTACTTCAGCAAAGAGGTTACTTCTCAGGGAAGGCCCATGGGCAAGTTTATACCAAATTCTGTGGTGCTGCCATTATTCCAAGGAGCCCTGATGGTGCAAAGTTTAAGTGCTTGGCTGCTAACCGAAAGGTCAGTGGTTTGAACCCACCCAAAGGCTCAAAGGAGTAAAGATCTGGCAATCCTCTCCCATTAAGATTAAAACTCAGGAAACCCTGTTGGGACAGTATTGTCTTCACTCTGGGCAGCAGTGACTCACAAATCCACTCGATGGCACCTAGCAACAAGAACAACAGGCCATTGCTCCCAATGTGCCTGAAACGCCTCTCTGGGGAAGGCCGGCCTTCAGAGCCAGCTCATGGCCACATCGGAATTGAGACTCATTTTTTGTTACCACACCTTATTTTGGGTCCCAAAATTTAGTTTCCATTTTATTCACCAGACTTGACTACAGACATCTTTCAGATATTGTCAAAATTAATTCTATTCTCTAATAATGATTTTCCATCAAGTGTATATTCCCAAGCATTTCCAAGAGACTGGAAAAACTTTCCAAAGAATCATGTCCAGCGCCATGTTGTGCAGTGACTACAGTATTAACACAGTATATTTACCCACATAGTGCCCACGTTTTCCGATTTCCTGAAATACGGCTGAAATTCCAAGTCTACCTCCTGAAGCACTTCCATTAGCGTCTCATTTGGGAGAAGTCTGGTGGCGATGAATTCTCTCAGTTTTCCTTCCCTAAGAATGGCACTGTTTTTTCTTTACTCCTGAAGGTAATGATTGGATATAGAAATCTGGGGTAATGTTTCTGATCTTCAGTGTTGAAAAAATGTTTTTTCACAACCTTTCGGCCTCTGTGGTTTTCTGATAATGAAGAAAGAGTCAGTGAAATTATTTTTCCCATGTGAAATCTATTGTTTTCTCTCTAGCTTCTTCCTGGGTATTTTCTTGATCTTTGTTATTCTGCAGTTGATTATGATGTACTGTATTTTTGTGCAAATAATGCACACATTATAGATATTTTTTGCCAACTGAGCCTTCCCCTTCCCAGGTACTCTTATGAGAACGGTGCCTACTTTTATTTATTTTTTTTATATGTTGGTGTAAAAAACTAGCACAGCATACTTGCAAATATGCCGGTTTGGGGGGAGGGGAGCGTGTGATTTGCAAAAAACACATAACACAATATTTGCATAAAAATATGATATTTTCACATAGAATTCTTTAGGATTAACCTGTTGGGGTTTGCTGACCTTCTGAAGCTGTAAGTTTACGTCTTTCATCAAATTTGGAAAGTGTTCACCCAGTATTTCATCAAATATGTTTTCCTACAGCACACATTTTCTCCACTTCTTCTGGAGTTCTAATAAATAAACAGACTTTTTCTCTAATTCTTGAGGCTCTGTTCATTTTTTTCCATATTTTTTCTCTCTTTTCAGAATAAATATTTTAAACTCATCTATTTTTTTTCTCTGTCATCACCATTCTGCTGTTGAAACTATCAAATGAATTTATTTCTACCATGTAAAATTTTCCTTTGCAAATAGCACCTATTATCTTTCCATTTATTTAAAAAGTGTCCCTGTTATTTCTTGGAGAATGATTAGAATAGCATTTTAAAATCTGTATCTTATGATTTCAAGACTACAAGTCCGGCTTAATTAATGAGAATTTTTTTCTTTTTTCTTTTTTGTTTTTAGCAGTCTATTGACCCAGTTATGTTCAGGCTCCAAGTTCTGTCCCATCTTCTGTATTCTATGATTCAAATGTTAGTTCAATTTTGAAGGCTTTGCAGCTGTATTCAGATCTAATCTATGTGCGCGCCACTCAGTCTGGAACCTTGATGGCGTTCTAACCCATAGTGCGGCTCTTAAAGGATTTGATAATGCTTCTTAGAGTCAGGGCAATGCAGATGCATCTGGGGGGTGAACCAGGAGTTCATGGCAAGTCTGCAGAATCTCTTTCTTGCACAGTCTCCTCTCTTTATTTCTCTCTGCTGTCTGAGTTCTGAAGGAGTGCTTTCCTGGCCCACTGGCAGGAATGCAGGGGCTTTAATCTCTTCATTCTGTCGTGCACATAAGTGACTGGTTCTACCTATGGGGCCAAAGCACTGGATGGACAACCAGCCAAAAGACTGGCAGTTTGAACCTGTCAAGAAGCACCTCAGAAGACAAGCCTGGCGATCTGGTTTTGAAAAGTCTCAGCCTTTGAGGTAGAATTGACTAGGTTCCAGTTAACAGCAGAGAGAGAGAAAAAATATATTGGAGATTCCTCTACACTCGTTGGCCCTTCCATACTCTGGTCAGAGAGAAGGATTCTCCTCTGCCACAGTTTCACATGTCTGCCCACCTGCCCGTCTCTCTCCTTTACGGACCCTCTATCCCATTTATATGAGAGAGGGCTTCTCTTGGAGCTGTTTCTGTCCACAACAGATGTGCAGCTCTGGGATTTGGGCTCATTTAATTTCAACCTCTGGAATGTTCATACTCTATGTTCTGGTTTCCCACCCCCGCCCCATCCACCTTCAACAGTTTCCCTTGCAGAATCCTCAGATAGTGTCCCATGCATTTGTCCAGATACTTAGCTGTCAGTTACCAGCATAGCCACCGGCGGAAGTGCTGGTTGTGGTTGAGGGGGAAGGGACTGTACACTGCAGGAGCTGCAAGACCTGGCTGCCTTGTGTGAGCAGGACCGGGGTGTGCTGAGGGACGAGTGCTGAAGGTGCTGAGTCAAGGGGAGTTTAATATAAAGTTGGGTCAAGGAGAGTTTGTTGACAAGGATTTATTACCGTAGCAAGGGTTCTGGAAATGGGTTTAATATGCTGTGCGGTTGCTTTTGGAAGGTTGGAAAAGGCAACGGCCCAAATTCTATGAAATCGAAATGCCGGACCTACTGTGTCGGGTGTTGGAAGAAGAAATAAAAGCCTCCAATATGTGGGCATGTCTAAGTTAGTCTTCTGTAAGACCATTTCTTGGAGGTTCTGAAGGACACCCATTTCATCAAAAGAATAAGGAATGCGGAGATGAGGGGAGCACCAGCAATAAGGAGCTTACCAATATGTATCCTTTGCAGGGGGTCCCTGGGTGCCACAAACAGTTAAGTGTTCTATACTAGCTGAAAGTTTGGTGGTTTGAACCTACCCAAAGGCACCTCAGAAGACAGTCCTGACGATCTGCTTTTAAAGGATCACATCCTTGAAAACCCTACTGAACACTTCTACTATGCCCACATGGGGTGGTCATGAGTCAGTAATGACTTGATGACAGCTAACAAGAACAATTCTCTATAGGCTCAGGAAGAACAATTCTCTATAGGCTCAGGTTTTAGTGGGAGCTGGGCTGCCTAGTAGCAATGTAAATCATGGTATCCCAGCTGAACAGAGGCCAGGTGGAAGTACTTAACTGTCAGAAACAAGTTGTGTGTAGATTACCATAAAGGTCAGTAGCTCAGAGTATTAGTTATCTATTGGTGCATAACAAAATATCCCCAAACTTATCAGGTGTGAGATAAATGGAAAAATATTAAACCCATTCTGATAAATTTGGAACTAGACAAAAATTTTGGTATCACTCAACATAGTTTTTAGGTGAAGGAATGAACTAGAAAATTTAAATAACTAGTACAAGTATTAAAAGATATTTAAAATAATGATGATATAAGTACATACCTGCATAAAAGACAAATGCATCAAAATCAATGGTTTCTCTCCAGTATAGAATAAGGGTCTAAAATTGGCAAGGGTGGGAAGGGCAGACCGTTCTCTTTCCCCTACTACTTGACTGTACCACACTTTGTCCAAAAGTGTAAAATATTTAGCAATACATTGTTTTAACCAGAGCAGCAAAGGACCTCTATGAGGGAAAACAATGTATTAAAGTACATAAAATGAAACCTGAATATATGCAAAAATATGCCATATTTTCAACTGGAATGTCTTGTGAACTAAATGGAGGTCCTTAAAACTAATATATAAGTGGAATGCATTTCTAGCCGGAATATTAAGATAGTTGGTTTTGAACTGTATACAGTAATCATATGCTACAAATAGTACAGTAGATAACAAAGAATAGATAACAAAGAATATTCCTGTTGTCACGAGACTTGGAGGCGATTTTTGACTCAAAGCGATCCCATCTGACTGCCCCATAGGGTTTTCTAGGTTGTAATCATTACGGGAGCAGAACACCAGGTCTTTCTCCCTTGGAGCCACCTGGTGGGGTCAACCTGCCAAACTTTCTTTGGATTAGCAGTTGAGCACTTAATCGCTGCAAAACCAGGGCAGTTTTACCAAAGTAAAACATAAAAAAGCAGGATAGTAACAGGTGTCTACCTTGTTGGGTAACAGAACAAATTGATATGACATAGCATAGAAGCTGACAAGTCAACCAATGAAACAGAAAATCTGTTAAGAAGTCACAAGAACCATTGATACAAAGGTCGTATTTCAAGAAAATTATATTTATTTAATAAATGGTGCTGACTCAAGTGATCGTTCTGGGGGACAAAGCTTGCAAAAATGTGATACACAAATCATAGATTTAGAAAATCATGTGAAATGGAGATGACAAGGCTTAATAACAATTTCCATTTTACACAGAAGGATAAAAGTTAAGCACTTGAACAATGAGCAGTGAATTCAAACAGTTCATTCAGAGTAAATCCACATGCCCAATAAACATAGTCCAAGTTAAGAAAATATCAAACTGCCAGTGAAACTGGCACAATTTGAAAATCAGCACCACCTATGGCTGGCTGGGCTGTGGGGAGAAGGATGCCCTGAGACGTGGCTGGAGAGGTGCATTATGGCAGCCTCTAGGGGAAAGAAAAGGCCATGGCTCTGTACTTTTAACATTCTTTGAATTGGAAATCTCACTCTGTGGAGTCTATTCCACAGAAGCAAATCCTGTAGTACACAAAGGATAGTTATTATTAATATGACCAAACTTTGACTGTCCATTGATGGTGGAATGATAGAGAACTTATGGTAAAGCTACATCCTCAATAAAACAGGGAGTCCTTAGAATGAAAAAGAGTTGTAGTAGTTGAGTGGGAGAAATCTCTATGAAGTATTATGGAAGTATTACTGAAACAATCAAGGTGCAGAGAAGTGTATATAAAATGAGCACATCTGGGTTAAACAATACCAATTGTTTGAATATGCTTGAATACCTGTTTATGTTTATGTGTGTGTATAAATGAGAAGAGAAGGATACATGCAAGTCTGTGCGTGCTTGTTTAAGCAAGGATAAGAGAGACTACTTACCACATTGTTAACCTGAATTACCTTGGATTCACTTGTGGGAAAGAACAGGAGGAGGAGAGTTAGAACATGCAGGAAGAGTGGACTTAAAAAGCATGAATGATAATGTTTCCATTTTAGTGGTGTTGTGTATGGACAAATAAATGTGTCTTGAGCAGAGAAAGCCAGAATATTCCTTAGAAGTAAGGATGGCTTTGGACATGTTATCAAGAGGGAGCAGTCCCTGGAAAAGGACATCATGCTTGGTAAAGCAGAGGTCCAGGGAAAGAGAGGAAGACCCTCAATGAGATTGATACAGTGGCTGCAACAGTGTGCTCAAATATAGCAACTATTATTAGGATTGCAATGACCGGGCCGAGTTTTGTTCTGCGGTGCCTAGGGTCACTGTGACTCAGAACTGACTTGATAGCTTCTAACAACAACATGTATAAGTCCAGATAAAGTGTACTGAGTTGCTATCATCTATTTAAATTATTCATGTAAGTTAAACACCCAAAAATATAGTGTTAGTGCCATATCTAATGACTTACAGAGAATCAAGGTAGAATGTCAAGTGAAAGAAGGGGCGAGAGCAATGTGGGTAGAGTGAGACCAAGTTTCCATAAAAGCAAACACCCCAGCAGATGTACTTGTGTACCTGTGACTGTGTATTTGTGTCCCTGCAGAGAAATGTAGGGAAGGACACACGTGTGTCTATTAACATTGGATACCTTGTGGGAGTGGGAGCAAATTACATATGAGGGTGGGACCTTGATGGAACTTTTTTGTCATACAAATCTGTAATCTTGAAAATGTAATAAAAAACGATTTCAGAACTTTGGAAATTGATAAACATCATAGATACATGTATATTTTAACACGTTTCGTTAGATATTTTAAATAGGTGAAAATTTTCTGTAATGACAGACAAAAGATTTTAATCACTGGAAGGAGAGCACACCACAGACAGTAATAATCAGATCCAGTGCATTTCTTCTTGTTCTTGGAACCAGTGAGCTCTTCTGGTCTCTATAACTGGAAATGACCAAAAACAATTTTGGGAAGTCAGTAGAGTTACCCCTCAAACACGTTTGCAAGCACATGTCTACAGCTAAATGTAGAAGGCTGGACACCATGTGCGATTCACTAGGTAACTCATGATGCTCCAGAAAATTCTCTTTCCTGGATGTGCTGGTACCACCTCCTCCCTGCCTTGACCCACTGTATAACCCGCCTTTGTGCATTCGAGGCCCTTTTCAGGTCTGAGCCGAGAGCATAGAGGACATCAACTGGGAAGGTAGCTTTTAAGAAGAAAGATGTTGATCAAAAGACTTCAGAAAGCAGTACCTCCCCAGCCAGCCTCTCCCCAGCCTGGGAATGCCAACCCCTCCCACTCTGATACCTCTGAGAATCTCTGATTTTTTGTTCTGGATCCTTAGGAGACTGCAGAATTTACCTGGCCTGAACACCATGGCTCTTCTCTGCCTGTGACCCTCTCCCTCACAGGAGCTGTCTCTGTCACTCTGAGGCAGACACACAGGACAGACTGTGGATGGAGGTGCCCATCCTAGAGGCCCTGCCCTCCTTTCCTCTGCCCTCTGTGGTCTCATCTCCCAGAGAGATGGATGCATCCCTGTCATGTCCAGGGCTTCCCCACACCTGGGATTTGATGTTGTGACTGAGACTTGGTCTTTTTTGTCCACTGTTGAGTCTGGGCCTGAATTTGCCTCTTCCATCCATACCTCTGGTCACCTGTGTTCTCGCTGTTCTCCCCAGGTTAAGAAGCCTCTCCTCTATTTTGCTTCTTTCATCTCAGACGACCTTTTTCTTCCAGTTCTTTGACCTTGGGACAGGTCAGATTTGACCACAGGGGGGAAAAAATTAACAGGATTTATTGATGTGTCAAGAACTGGAATGTACAGCTTTATTTAAAGGAGAAGAAAAAGTTCCAAAGCTCTACCCCTTACCTGAGGACATGCTCTACAGGAAATATCCTGCAAGCCCTGGATCAACTCTTATCCAGAAATGGTTAACACCCAGGGGGATTTTTCTACACCACCTCCCACTTACATTCCCCTAATGAGGCAACAACAATGCATCCTAATCAGAACCCCAAATTCACCCTAGGAGACCAGAAGACATGGCTGGGGTGAATTCATTTTCCTTCACCGGGCCCTCCTCTCCTCCTGCCAAGCCCTACCTCTTTCTCTGCCTGTATGCTGCTGGGAAGGGACCCAGAGTCCTTGGTTTAGGGCTTTATGCCCACTGCTCACCTGCAGGCAGGTTTCCTGACACCCTGCCATCTCTCTGGCCACGCAGCGGAAGCAGTGCTCACGGGTCACCAGCCACTCCAGGGTGGCTGCGTGGGGGCTCTCCCCATGCTCCTCCCCTTGGTCGGTGGGGTCCAGAGTACAGGTCTGGGGTCCCTTCTGCCAGGGCTCCAGGGTGCTGACCAGGGACTCAGTGTTGGCCAGACTGGGGGCAGAGCCGATGGTGCTCTCCTCAGAGAGCTCAGCCTTAAAAGACCTGGGGCATCTTGCCCACGGGGTCAAAGGAGGTTTTGGTCTGCCGGGCGACCGCCACCCCCTTGACTGTGTGCACCTGGGTGAAATATGCGCACCTGACCCATCGCTTTCCTGGGGCAGCCCCGTAGCTGGAGGAGTGAGAGGTCTGCTTGGTGGAAGATGAAGGAAAAGAGCTCTCTGATGCTTTTGGAATCTTCCTGGGCCTGGAACTTGGGCTTTTTGTTTGGGATGTTGTTGACTCTTGGGCATTTTCCTCTTGGATAGAGACCTCTGAGAATAGAGAGTTAATTTACTTGAGCTTTCAGGGTCCTTATTCTCACCTGTGACCCCAAAGCTTTGGTCATAGGGACCCCTGGAGGCCTCTCCATCACCACAGCCTCCACCTCTGCAGACCCCATGGTTTCTTTCTTCTTCCCCAGAGACCCACCACCCTTTGGGGGCACTGCTGTGGAAGACAAAGTCTCTATTGTGGAGTGGCACTGTTTATGGTAGTTCATTTTTTAAGAAGTTATTTTTCTTTAATTCCACATTTATTGAATTCCAATGAATTTGTTCCTTTGGAACTTAGAAATGACCTCATTCCCATGAAACTTCATAATAAATGTGTGACGTCATTGAAAGAAATTTTCTATGAGGGTTTTTTTCTTAGTAAATTTGGGGCGTAAGAACTCAAACAAGAGCAATGCTCACCTCTTTTCAACCTCTTTTCCTGAAAGGCTCTTTTTACGGAGAAGTTATACTTAAAGAGAAGAATGCGTATATTTAGTTAAGACTCTTACATGTATACCTCTTTCTTGTACCCTTCTTAACCAAGCTACAGTAGAGGATTAAAATTGCTTTTCTCGGAGTAGAAGCCCTTGTCCTTATTAGAGGAACTCCTTCAGCGTGAGGCAGAAAGAGATGTCCGTATCTGAGAACCTGATGCCAGAAACCTCAGACAGACAGCACAGAACCACCTTAACTGGGTGTGTCTGGGTGGGTTGCCTATGTCAACCTAAAGGTCTGTGTATGTTTGTGAATATGTGGGAAGGACTGTAGACTTCAGGATCCAGAAAGAGATAGAGCTAGGTCGTGTGTGTTGGATGGAGGGAAAGCTCCAGAGACAAGATCCAGAGACGGAACCTGCCAGTACTGTGTTAGAGGGATACAGAGACCAAGGAGGGAGCAGAAAGCAGGGCTCAGCCACTGAAAGGCAGAATGGGGCAGCAACAGAAAAGACAAAGAGGGTACACTAGTTGGAGAAAGGATGGAGAACTGGGAATGATAGCAGAAACTGAGGTTAGCTATAGTTGGAATTTGAAAATTCTTGCTAGGCTTTGAAAACATCATGCTGATTGAAGAAAGTCACAAAAGGACAACTACTGTATGATCTTACTTGTATGAAATAAGCAAATATATAGAAACCGAAGATTATTGGGGGTTGCCAGCTGTGACAGGGAGGCGGGAAGGGCAAGTTTTTCCTTTGGGGGCATTGAGGTTATGTTAATGGTTGTAGAATGTTTTGGAAAAGGATACTGAGAATGGTTACATAACTTGAAGAATGTAATGAGCAGCAATGACTCATACGCTAGAAATTTTTGAGTAACTGTGTTTTGTATATTTTCAACGCAATTAAAAAAGGTTAAGATTGAAAAAAAAATCTATAGCTGTCTTTGCTTTGAAGAATTGTTAAGTCATTGTGAAAATATGGACAGGAGACCTTGGAGGAGAAGGAAAATCCCCAGAGCTAGAGGGCCAGAGCCTTCCTGGACCTTCTGCCTGAGACCAGGCTGAGGGCTGTGGCAGCTCACAGTGACTGGGAACTCTGGATGAACGTGTGTTACTATGCTCCATCACACCACCCACTCCCAAAACTTCCTGATACATTTTTTATATATTTTTAATTCACATGGTATATTCATTCAATCTCATTAAAAAATTAAGTGCAAGTCTCTGTAACCACACTTCTCCCTGGTCCTATACCCACGGCCCCAGTTGCCCATTTGCTTCCTTTCCACTAACAAAGCAGGAGGGTTCACAGATCTGACATGTCTACTCCTGTCCTAGAAAGCCCCTCAGATCATAGTTGAATTCTATAGTTCACTCAGGTATTTATTCCTTCATTTATTTATTCACATTACAAATTCTTATTGTCTACTAATTGACAGGAAGCTTGTCTACTAATTGACAGGAAGTTTTTTCAGGTCAAAGCCTCAGTGATCCCTTGTGGTCCTTGTTTCCATGGTGAATCAAACCCCTTGCTGCCCAGCACCCATCACACAGACTAAATTTCCTCCCACCCTTACCTCGGGCCTTAGAGAAAGGCCTCTTCCTCACGTATTGCTACTCCATCTGCCTGGGTGAAGATGAACCAGGAAGGATGGTCACCGGCAAGATATTTCTCCTCCTCCCATGTAGAGGTGATGTCCCAAACTCTCACAAGTTGGGGACATTGATTTAGGATGAACCATTTGTACTTTGGTATCCAAAGTCGCTCTCCCACAGGAGACCTCAGACTGACAAGCTCTCCGAAGAGCAGTTGGGATCTGAGTGAGCACCAAGGCGTCCAGTAACCCTCGTGTGACATCATCGCTGACATCGCTCAGTTCCGAGGGCCCACTTTGAACCCAAATGCAGCAACAAGAAAAAATATGCAACTGTTGTGGCAGGAGTTAGGAGGTTGAGAAGAGGGAAATTATATCTTAAAAATTAATTGAAATTTTTCCTCAAAGAGATTATCATTCCTGGGGAAGGGAACTGTGAGTTCAGGGAACAGCAGAGTGTGATGGGCTGTTTTTCTCCCAAACCCCTCCTCTGGCCTTGAATCACATCTCTCCAGCCATGGAGACACAATGTCCACTCTGAACATCTCTCAGGTCTCCTTTGCCACTTAGGCTTCACACAAGCTGTTCCCTCTGACTAGTGGACATTCTCTCCCTTCCTGTTGACTGGTTCTTCCCCCACGGTTCCCAGTCTGTGGTCCTGCTTTATGTATTCAGAGCACCTAGTAATCCTCCATCATAGCACTGGGTCATAGGAGACGCTCATTTTCAAATTCGTGTCTTCCAAATGGGTTGTAAATAACTTGGGGACAAAGACGGGGTCTGCCTCGTATTTGGCAGTCCCAGAAAGTCGGATAGTGCCTAACACATAAGACATACTCAGTATACCTGTGTTGATTAAATGAACCAAGACTCCCCCAAATCACTCACCCTTCACAGGCATCCAGTGCAGAATGGGGTTTTTTGGTCTGTTGCCTGGAGGTACCATCACTCGGTGGTGGAGTCTAGGCCACTCTCTCTTGAACTCCTGACTCTAAGCCCCAGGAAGTATGACTGTGAAGCTTCTTGGCCTGTCCACATGCTTCTCCCTTGGAGCCACTAAAAAGGGTAGGATTACAGCATCACAGAAAAGCAGGGAGACTCAGGACGTCTATGGTCAACCTGCCTGGGAGGCTTAGGAGAGCCCTCGGGGAAAGGTCCACTGTCCTCTGCTTGATCTGGAAGTCTGCTTTTGTTTGGGGAAATTTAGAGAAGGAACAAGCAAACTGTTGACACATTTTAAGGCAGAGTTTGGGAAGTTGTGTTTGGTAGGCAGAGGATAGCCTCAGGATTTGAAGGAAAATGAAAGGTGTCAACAGGGTAGCAGAGAGGGCTTGTTTTGTTTGACTACAGAAGGTAGAACAGGGAGAAGTGGTTGGAAACATAAGAAAAAATCTTCTGTCCATCCACTCATATTTCCACATTTAGGTCAAGCATCCCTTCTTGGTGGAAGACTTTCCAGCCCTACACCTGGTAGAATTTACCACCTCTGCTCTGTACTCTATTGTGCTTAAGAAACTTCTCTGCCACAACTCAAAACAGACTTGATTACATTTACTTGCTGTGATGGTTGCAAAAATGGCCACATGTTCTCCTCTGTCTGTATCCATGCATTCTTATATGACTTTGCAGCTCCCTTTGTCAAGAGCAAGAGTCTTCCTCCAGTCCTTGAACTGGGACTGATCTATGATTGCTTTGGCCTTTGGGACAGTACCAAGACTAATAGAAGTGGAGACTTGCAATGGCCAGACACCGTGGCTTGCCCTCTTAGGAAAAACCAAACCTATCGCTCTTGAACATATTCTAACTCATAGTGACCCTGAAGGACAGAGTAGAACTGCCCCATAGGGTTTCCAAGGCTGTAATCTTTACAGAAGGAGACTGCCACGTCTTTCTTCCACAGAGCGGCTGGTGGGTCCGAACTGAAGTCCTCTCCTTTAGCGACAGAGCCCTTAACCACTGCACCACCAGGGCTCCTCCTTGCCCTTTTGCTGCTCTTCAAACCCTGAGAACCCATAGGAACAGCCCAGGCCACCCTAATAAATGACAAAAACCATTAGAGAGAGAATCCAGCTGAGAAGATTTCAGACCCTCTGCCCGCCAGCTGACATGGTGGCTGACTCCAGATACATGAGGGAGCCCAGCCGAGAGTGGCTGAGTCTGGTCCCGACCAGAAGAACCCCAAACTGCCAACCTGCAAAACTGTGAGCAAAGTAACTGGTTGTTATTTTAAGGCACTTTATTTTTGGGTCTTTCATTACACGTAATCAATAACTGATAGATTGGTTAACTGGGCTGTTTCTCTCACGAGACTGCAAGGAATCTTTCCTTAATCATTTCTGTATCAGCAGTATCCGGCAGAGTGTTGTTCACGTAGCCGTTAGACAGTAGAAATTTCTTCATTTACATAATTAAAAAATTTCTGTCATTATGTTTTAATTTTCTTTTATGAATAAGATATGGCTGATTTGAAAGTCTAAGCTAAGCATACATGTATTTTTCTAAGGTATTAATCCTTTTTTCTTGCTATTACTGAAACATGTAGATGTAATTCCAATATTATAGTTCATATTCACTGTTGATATTTTTTTATCATTCTACCTTTCCTGTTTCTTTTATTTTATTTATTACTTTCTTTTTCCTTCCAGTGATTTCAAAGTTGTGTTATCAATTCCCATTCTTTAATAGTAAACATGAGATCTTTTCACATGTTTATTTCGTATATTGTATCAAGTTCATATCTCAGTTCTTTCAAACAGTATGATTTTGCTAGTTGCCATCGAGTTGACGCCGACTAATGGTGAACTTAGGTTCAACAGAAGTAAACGTTGCCAGGTCCTGTGCCATCCTCACAACTGCCAGCAATTTAGATTCCATCATTGTGGGTTATGTGCCAGTCCGTGTCACCAAGAGTCTCCCACAGCCTTGTTGGCCTTCTACTTCACCAACCGTGATATCCTCCTCTAGGACTGATTGATCCCTCCTGATGACATGTCCAAAGCAAGTGAGCTGGACAGTACTCTCTTGTGATCTGTAAGGCTTTAACTGGCTAATTTTCAGAAGTAGATCTCCAGGCCTTTCTTCCTAGTTTGTCTAAGTCTGGAAGCTCCACCGAAACCTGTCCACCATGGATAACCTGGTGATTTTTAAAACACTGGTGGCCTAGCTTCCAGCATCCTAGCAACATGCAAACCGACAGACGGGCGGTGATACAAACGGGATGTTGTTGTTGTTACGTGTCAGCAGGGCAGTTTCAGTTGAGAGCGACCCCACATACATGAGAAGGAAATGCCGCCATGTCCTATGCCGTCCTCACAACCGTTATCATGCTGGAGCCCAGTGTTACAGCCACTGTGTCAATCCGTCTCATTGAGGGTCTTCCTCTTTTTCACTTTCTACTTTCCAAGCATAATGTCCTTCTCCAGGGATCCGTCTCTCCTCATAACACGTCCAAAGTATATGAGACAAACACTCACCATCCGTGCTTCTAAGGAATATTCTGGCTGTACATCTGCCAAGACAGATTTGTTTGTCCCTCTGGCAGTCCATGGTATATTCAATATTGCTCACCAACACCATAATTCAAAGGCAGCAATTCTTCTTTGGTGTTCCTTATACATTGTCCAGTTTTCACATGCATATGAGGCGATTGAAAATGTCATGGCTTGGGTCAGGCACACCTTAGCCTTCAAAGTGACACCTTTGCTGGTCAACACCTTCAAGAGTTCTTTTGCAGCAGATTTGCAATACATTATTTGGTTTCTTGATTGCTGCTTCCATGGGTTTTGACTGTGGAACCAAGTAAAATGAAATCCTTGATAACCTCAATCTTTTCTCTGTTTATCATGATGTTGCTTATTGGTCCAGTTGTGAAGATTTTTGTTTTTCTTATATTGAAGTGCAATCCCTACTGAAGGCTGTTGTCTTTGTACTTCATCAGTAACTGCTTCAAGTCCTCTTCACTTTCAGCAAGGTTGTGTTATCTGTGTATCATTGGTTGTTAATGAATCTTCCTCTAAACCAAATGCCGTGTTCTTGTTCATATACTGCAGTTTTTGGATTATTTGCTCAGCATACAGATTGAATAAATGTGATGAAAGGATACCACCCTGACACAAACTATTCCTGATTTTAAACCACATAGTATCCCCTTGTTCTGTCATAAAAACTGCCTCTTGGTCTATGTACAGGTTTCACATGAGCAAAATTAAGTGTTCTAGAATTTCCGTTCTTTGAAGTGTTATCCATAATTTGCTATGATTCACATAGTCTAATGCCTTTTCATATTCAATAAAATATAGGGAAACTTTTTTCTGGTATTCTTTGCTTTCAGCCAAGATCAGTCAGACATCAGTAATGATATTCCTCGTTCCATATCCTCTTCTGAATCCAACTTGAATTTCTGGCATTTTTCTGTCAATGTCCTTTTGCAACTTCTTTTTAATGATCTTCAGCAAAATTTTACTGGCTTTTGATATTAACGGTACTGTTCGATAGTTTCCGCATTTTGTTGAATCACATTCCTTGGAATGGGCATAAATATGTATCTCTTCCAGTGGGCTCGTGAAATTTCTCGGCATAGACAATTGAGCACCTCAAGCACTGCATCAGTTTGTTGAAACATCTCAACTGGTAATCTGTCAATTTTTGGAGTCTTGTTTTTTGCTAATGCCTTCAGTGAAGCTTGGACTTTTTCCTTCAGTACCATCAGTTCTTGATCATGCTACCTCCTGAAATGGTTGAACATCGACCCATTTTTTTGTTCTACAATCACGCTGTATATTCTTTCCACCTTATTTTGATGCTCCCTGTGTTGTTCAATATTTTGCCAATACAATTCTTCACTATTGCAACTCGAGGCTTGAATTTTTTCTTCAGTTCTTTTAGCTTCAGAGATGCCACGCGTGTTCTTCCCTTTTATTTTTCTAACTCCAGGTCTTCGCACATGTCATTATCATACTTGGTCTTCTTTAGCTGCCCTTTGAAATCTTCTCCTCAGCTCTTCTACTTCATCATTCCTTGCATTTGCTTTCACTACTTTACGTTCAAGAGCAAGTTTCAGAGTATCTCTGACATCCATTTTGTTTTTTTCTGTCAGTATAAGGGCTGTATTTGAGGGTACCATCATTTTTATAACTAGCAAGTGTTCTCGTCAGGGCAGTTATTGACTGTGGCTGGGCACCATCTAGTTCTTCTGGTCTCAGGCTGATGGAGTCTCTGGTTTGTGTGGCCCTTTAGGGAAGGCTTTTTATACAAGGACTTATACTTAAAGACAGAGCATAATTTGCATTTTTGTGTATAATTAAAAAAAAAATTTTTTTTTTTTTAAAGCTTCTCCTTAAACCCTTAACCAGTTCACAGCAGGATATTAAAATTGCCTTTCCCTGAACGGAAAGCTCTCCCCATGTCATTATGAGAAATATTCCTTCAGTCTGAGGCATAAAGAGGTGTCCATATTTGAGAGTCTGAAGGCACAAAACTCAGTAGCCAAGACACAACCACATCAACTGAGTGTGTGTGTGGGTTGCATTTGTCAACATAAGGGTCTGTATTTTTCTAAGTATGAGGGTAGGATTGGTGAGTTAAGGAAGAAAGAGATGGAAGCAGCTTGGGAGGGGACTGCAAGCTCAGTGACAGACAGAAGATGTGGCGGGGGATCTCTCAAAAGGGTTTTAGAGGCCAGTCAGAAAACTAGGA
Source organism: Loxodonta africana (assembly GCF_030014295.1). Lineage (NCBI taxonomy): Eukaryota > Metazoa > Chordata > Mammalia > Proboscidea > Elephantidae > Loxodonta > Loxodonta africana. The sequence goes on along the minus strand of NW_026975094.1, from coordinate 124,465 downwards.
AGCAGGAGGAAATAGGGCCAGTGGAGGCAGCACTGGAGTAGTGGTGGAGAGCAGCAAAGATAATGGTAGTGGGGAGGGCAAAAAAACTGGCCTGAAAAGAGTAGGCAATTTGAGACCCTAGACAAAATTCAGATTAAGCAGGAATGTAAAAAAATTCTATACCTATCTTTGCTGTGATGGTTTGTTAGACCCTTGGGGAGAGGTGGGGAGGAGACATAGGAGGAGAAGGGGAGTTCCTGGATCTAGGGGAGGAGTCTGCAAGCCCTCCTTCTGCCCTCAGTGAGGTGGGCCCTGGGGTCCTTCAACCTCCCACTCCCAGAACCTCCTGAGACCTTTTCTTAATTCTTCACATACTATATTAATATCATGTCATTAGAAAATATAATAACTAAGTATGCTTCTCTCTAACCACCATTTCCCCCATCCTACACTCTCTGCCCCACTGGCTTCCTTCCTTTCCACCAGGTACAGATCTAAACAATAGAGGGCCTTGTCTGCACCCGGTTTGGAAAGCATTCGAACCCCCAATGAATTCCTTAGTTTGATCCCTCACTTATTCCTACATTTGTTGTTGATATAAGACTTTGGTTAATTACCTACCAGATGACAGAAAGCGCTTTCTCAGGACAATCCTCCTTATGACCTTATCATTCACCCCAAATCCTTCATCTTGTCCCATCGTGGCTCTCTTTTGTGGTGGAAACCAGAGCCTTTGTTTTCTAGCACAGATCAGTCGGGGACAATTTTTCCTCTCACCCTTATCTAGAGTCTTAAAGAAAGGCTTTTTCCTCATGTATCACCGTTTCATCCTGTCTGGATGAAGATGTCCAAACATGATGGTCTTCCAAAGGATCTTTATACTTTCTACCAGTTCTTGATGATGCATGACCTTTTGATGACTTGGGGACTCTGGTTTAGTCAGGAATTTCCATGATTCGGCAGCTCCAGGTGCTCTCCCACAGGACCTCAGATTGACACCCTCCCCAAAAAGCAGGTGAGATCTGCGTGAGCACCATGGCTTCCATAACCCTGTGTGACATCATTGCTGACATTGCTCAGTTCCATGGGACCACTTTAAAGTGAAATAGGGCAAAAGGAAAACATGGAACTGTTTAAATAGGGGCTTGAAACCTGCCAGGCCCAGACTGTGAAAACAGGGCTTGTATTAAAAATGAATTGTAACTTTTCCCTGTACCCCATGGGGTTACTATCCCTTGGTGGGGAGAGAGAGAGTACAGGGAATCGTTACAGCGTGGCAGGGAATTGCTTTTTCCAAAACTGCTCATTTCAGCCTGTTGGAATCATGTCTCTCCAGCTCTGGTCATACAATGTCCACTCTGAATGCCTCTCAGGTCTCCTTAGCCTCTGAGGCTTCACACAGGCTCTTCCCTGTGACTAGAAGATTTTCTCTCCACTCCCATCTCCTGGCCTATCCTCTGGTGAAGCATGGTTAAAAAACCTGACCCCATGAAACAGACTGGGCTTATGACCTCACCCACAAATGCTAAGACTCAGGACTTTTGTGGTCAGCCAGAATGGGAGGTTTAGGAGTTGACTTGGGAAAAGTCCATGACCTCTGTATCTTCCATACTCTGCTTTCATTCTGGAAACTGTTTAGAAAAGGAACTAGCAAATAAGGAGATCATTTGAGGAAGAAATTAAGAAAGTTGGGGTGGTGATGGGGAAGAAGCTGACTTCTCAGAGTAAAATAAAAGTTTCAACAGGGAAATGCTAGGGGCTCATTTTCTGTGACTCCAATCTATAGAACAGGGAGGAGTGGTTGGAAAAAAAAAAAAAAAAAGATAATTTGTACCTATTCACAAATGTAGCAATTCCCTCAGTGGCCTCACCCTGTCCCCTCAGACTTCTCTCTGGAGAAGACATGGGGCTTCCTGGACCTGGGCCTTTTGTCACCCCTTAACTATCCAGTCATATTCCCAACTTGATTCAGGCATCACTTCCTGGTTGTGGTCTTCCCTAAATATTTTTCTGGTAGATTTGTTCACTTCTTGCTCCGTACTTCATTGTACCTGCAAAACCGATTACCACAGCATTACTTGTTGTGGTTGTTTAAAAAATGTCTACACATTTGTCCTCTCTCCATGCCCATGCCTTCTATGAGACTCTGGAGTGCCTTTCACTAGCAGTAGGAGTCTTTCTCCACCCCTTAGTTGGGGCCGACGTTATCATTGTTTTGGACATTGGGATAGTGGGAAACTTGATACAAGCAGAGAGTTGAAAGACTTTGCATTGAGACTTTCCCTTTTGTTGCTCTTAAACCCTGAGAACTCATGGAAGCGAACCTAGGCCAGCCTACTAGATGATGAGAGACCAATGGAGAGAGGATCCTGTGGCGTCACTGAATTGACTTTAGATGAACTGGCTCCCACCTGACCTGGAACCAAATAGTAGACATATGAGGAAGCCATGCTGTGAGCCACTGTGCCTGGCCCAGGTCAGAAGAACCCCAAATGGACAACTTGAAAAATTGTGAGCTTAGTAAATCCTTGCTCTTTTAAGACACTATAATTTGGGGTCATTTGTTACACAGCAATACATGATTGATAACAACTGTTAACTTGGCTGTTTCTCTCAGCAGGCAATGAGGGCACTTCTCTGAGTCATTTCATCATCAGAGCAACTGCCATAGGATCTCACATGTAGCTGTTATATAGTAAATCTTTGTTGGCTCCATGGATGAATGAATAATATGAACTGTAACTGTGAATCTGCACAAATTCATGTGTGCAAGAAAACATATTTCTTTCAATTAACTGAATTCCAACTCAGAGCTCTTGGCTTACAAAATTGCGATGAAATTTTAACACTTTTTTTTTTTTTTCAGGGCTTTTTTTTTTTTTTGGTGTTGGTTTATTTTTAGGGTGCCCCTCACCCAGATATGCAGTAATTCCTGGAGTCTAATGAAGGACCAAGGTTTGGAGAAGAGCTTTAACACACCCATTGCCCCAGCCTATGTGGGGGATCTCTCTAGAAGCATTGCTTCTGCGGCTTCCATTCCCAGCTGGAGCATGAGAACGTTGGCAGGGCTGGGAACACCATAAGGGGGTCTGTCTACTTACGTGCCTGCATTACCCTTTGAGGTGCTACCACCTACCCCAGGGCTTTATCAAGAAGCAGGCCCCACCCCTTCCCAATGTCTAGGACTCTGCTGTCTGACTCCCACTCTTCCCCTGGGTTCCAGTTCACTCAGTGTGATTAATCCAGTGAGCTGAGGCTTTTACCACAGACTCTTCAGAGTCTCCAGGTTTCAGGGATTCAACTCTGTGAGTCCAACTACCTCTTTGAAATAAGGTAGGGAAGGAAGGAAAATGCAGAAAGATTTTATGTTGAATTTAATGTTTCAATAAAATTTCTTGCCATGCGTTTTCAAAGGGTCCTGCCTGACAATTCCCTCTGTTCTCTTACAAGATGCAGGACGATGAGGAGGGAATGATTGTTGTGTCATAATCTGTGGAAGGATGCAAAGTGCACATGGGGTTCATTGCTCCTGATGCTCACACTATTGCACCCCACCTACCTGGAAATCACCGTAAGTGTTGCTGAGTCCTTCACACATCCACACTGAACAGCTTTTGGATTCTCATAAGCAGGAGTTATTTGTGTCCTAAGATGAGCCACTCCTTGGAAGCCCTACCCTGTCCTATAGGGTCGCTGTGAGTCGGAATCAACTGCATGGCAAGAGTGTTTTTTTTGGAGAGGGGTTGATATTAGCTGCAGAATAATGTTTAAAAAAATGCTGACAGCGTAGCAGGTGAAACCAACACAATGAAACTGAAATGAAATCTCTTTTTCACACTTATCGACCCCACAGTTCCTTCGAAGTGTGTACTTTTCACTGGGTTTAGAGGAAAGAGAGAACTCTTCACGAGAGAGACACAGCTCGGGACACCTCCAAAATTACACGCCTCCTCCCTGATGTTAGGTAACATTCCATGCTGTTTGGCTGGTTTATCATCTGACTGCTCCACACAAATAGAAGGCCCGTGCAGGCAGGAGCTTCTCTGCTGTGTTGCAAGAGTATCCTGGTTCCTGGTGCCTAAGAAGCACTCAAAACTGATTTGAGTGAACGAATGAGTGGGTGGCTTTTTATAAAAACCATGGTACTGCTCTCTTTATGTAGTTACAATAGTGAAAACAGGGGTAAGGAAATGGAGACTAGTACTCGCATAACTTAAAGTTATATAAAATGAGAACAGAACTTCTATAATGAAGAGAGAGAGAAAAATAAAGTGTACTAACTGAATGTACCCCCTTCACTTTGGTTGGAAAGAGACATGGTAAAGTTGGGTTGTTTTTCCCCTACTGATTTATAAGTTCTATATATTGAATTGAAAAGTTAGTCTTTTAGGAGTCACAAATATTTCTATTGAGAGATAATTCACCCGCCATAGCATTGCCCTTTGAAATGTGCACAATTCTGTGGTTGTTAGTATATGGACAGAGTTTTGCAACAATCACCACTGTCTAGCTTCAGGATATTTTCAGTACCCTGTAAATAAACGCCCTACATATTAGTAGTCATCCTCATTATTCCTTTCGTCCAAGACGTAGCAACCACTAATCTACTTTCTGTCTGTGTTGGTTTGTCTGTTCTGGACATCTCATGTAAATGGAGCCATGCACCATGCGGTCATTTCTGTTTGGCTTCTTTCACTTAGTATAATGTTCTCAAAGTTCGTCCATATTGTTGCATGTATTTTAATGACTAATATTCCAGTCTACGAATATACCACAGCTTGTCTATCAGTTCATGACATTTGGATTCTCTCCATATTTTGGCTATTTATGAATAAGGCTGCTATGAAAATTCTTTTGTAAGTTGTTATGTGAACATGCTTCAGCTCTCCTGGGTACATACCTAGGAGTGGAATTGCTATGCGTGGTAACTCTATGTTTAACTTTCTGAGCAAGTACTTAACTGTTTTCCAAACTGATTGGATCGTGTCACATGTCCACGAGCAATGTATGAGGGTTCCAGTTTCTCCACATCCTCACCACATATGTTGTCCATCCTATTGATTTGAGCCATCTTAGTGGTTTTGAAATAATAGTGCGTTTTGGTTTTGATTCGCATTTCCCTAATGACTAATGAGGTTGAGCTTCTTTTCATGTGATTATTGACCATTTCTATATCTTCTTTGGAGAAATGTCTAGTCAAATCCTTAGCCTGCAATTTTTTTTTCAGCTTTTTGCCTGTATTTTTGCTTTCTTCATATAGTTTTTGCTATGCCAAAGATCTGTATCTATATCTTACCAGTTTTAGCCTTCACAGCTTTGGGATTTTTAGAAAATCTTTCTCTTTTACCAATAAAAAGCAAAACAAAATCTCTCATAGTTTCTTCTGAAATTTTTATGGTGGCATATTTTACTTTTAAATATGCGATCCTTTTGGAATTTTTTTTCCTGCAAGCTATGAGAAAAAGGATGAAAATATTTTTACAGGTGATCTAAATGATTACCAAATTGCTGCAAACATTCCTTTTTGCCTTTTTGCATAAGCCATATCTTAACTGCATTTTCCCATATTCCATATAGAAAAGCATTTTTACAGAAGGAGGCCCGCCATTCCCAGCCATTTCATTTTAAGGTTTTGCTTTGCTGCAATAGAAATCCCTTCTATACCTTATCTATACACCTGTTCTCATAGCCAATAAAAATTTTGTGTGAGTAGGACTCCTGTGAATTTATAAGATGAAGTTGAATTTTATAACTGGTTCCATGTGGTGCAGCCCAGCAGGAGGACAGACAGAAGCAGTAGCTGCAGAGGGAACAGAAGCTATAAGCACATGAGCCTCTAGAGATTTGCTCTTGAATTTCAGAGAAAGCTCTAGACTTTTCTATATAAACATATTATATATGGCCATCACCTTAGAACAGACAGAGAATAATGCTTTGAATGTGAAGCATTCAGGACAGAACTGGAGAAAAATGTAGAACAATCTTCTAACTCACAAAAAAAACACCAGACTTACTGACTTGACAGGGATTGGAGAAACCCTGAGTGTATGGACCCCAGATATCCTTTGAGGTCAATAATGAAGTCGCTCATGAGGTTCACCCTTCAGCCAAAGGTTAGACAGGCCCATAAAACGAAATGAGGCTCCAGCAGCATACTAGCCCAGGAACAAGGACTAGAAGGTAGAAGAAGACAGGAAAGCTGGTAATAGGGAACCTAAGTTGAAGAAGAGAGAGTGTCGACATGTCATGGGGTTGGTAACCGTTGTTATAAAACAACATATGTACTAGCTGTTTAGTAAGAAGCTAGTTTGTTCTGTAAACCTTCATCTAAAGAAAAATTTAAAAAGTTAGGCTTTCAGAATGAGAGTGTTCATTCCTTAGAAGTATGTGCTTTGCTGAACATATCTACCCATTTCTATTGGGTATGTATCTAGAAGTAGAATTGCTGGGTCGTAGGATACATGTGTGTTCACAGCTTTAGTAGATATGGCCAAAGCATTTTTAAAGTGGTTGTACCAAATTACACTTTCACTAGCAGTAAATTAGAGATCCCTTTGCTCCATGCTCTACCTAGTAGTTGGTATTTTCCATTTTAGCCATTCTGGTGTGTGGGGGATAGTATCACATTGTGACATTTTGTTAAGAGTTTCTCTGATAACTAATGAATGTATGTTGGCCATATAGAAATCTTTTCAAGTATTTCCTCATCTATTGGACTTTTGTTTTTGCTTTATAAACGGTTCTTTATATATTCTAGAACCAAGTCCATAGTAGGACATAGGTATTGCAAATAACTTCTGCTACCATACGAATTCACCCTTGTGGCTTGTCAAGAGCTTTCAGATTCAGAAACCTGCCTTTTATAAGAACAGGCAAATGGTTAGTAACGAAAGTTTATTAGGGGTTAACGGGGCAGGAGGGAGGAAATAAAGCAGTGTTATTGCATACAGAGCACGGAGTTTCAGTTTACGGTGGTGGAAAAATCCCATTGATAAGGGTAAGTTTGCACAGCTGATTAATGTAATTGCTGTCAATAGCTTGTACACCTGTACAACTTGTTCACTTGGCAAAGGTTGTGTGCAATATTTACAGCAGCAACAAAAATGAGCAGCTTCTGAGGCAACACTATAGTCTGCAATTGATGAGACGTATTCTTTTATTATACTTTTCTCCGTTTTCTGGTTTGTTAACATGTGACTGTTAAAATCAAAGATAATAAAGCGTTTGCATGATGAAAGTGGTAACAATGTCTATTCCACCCATTGTGTCCCTCTGAAGCTTAAATGAGGAACTACATGCCACTAGCAGTCGCCCAGCCTTACTTGGCACTTGGGAGATATTTCATTTCTCCCACTCCTCTGGCGCACGGTCTTCTCCCCTTGTTTATTTGCTCTTTTCTCTTTCCAGCTGGCTGCATGTGACCACCAGGCTTCCTGACTCCATCATTCTGCTTTCCATACCAATGTTATTGTAACCTTGGGATCTTGGGCAGTGGTGAAAGTTACTCACTGTCCCTGCCATTAGAAAGGGGACAAGCCAGTGCGGGTGGGAGGGGCAGTGGGGAAATTGGGCCTAGAGAAAGGACAGGCCACCTTCCAGGAACCGCAGTGGCCTTCAGAGAGCTTTGTCGGCTGTGGTTCACCTGGCCAGCTTGTAGGCGTCAGGGTGCCCTACGGCTCGGTGCTTAGTTCTCTCTATTGACACCCTCTGTCTAGGATGACTCAGTGAGTCCACTGCTGTCTATCTGTAGCTAAAGATGCCAGCTTTGTAGCTCTAGTCAAATTCCTCCTGGGTGCAGACTCGTATATTCAAATGTCAGCCTAACTCTCTGTATCGACCTCTTTTGTAAAATGGGCATTATAATGGCACATTCCTCATAGGACTATCATGCAGAGCAAAACTCTTAAGGAGAAGCTTTTACAAGAGCCCCTGACACCAGTGCATGTGCTCAGTAAGTGTTAGCTGTTAGTATTATTACCTGACATCTCCACGTGGACGTCTGACAGCTATGCCATGTTATCAAGGCCATGAAGCAAGTCTTGGTCCCAAACCCATTCCACCCGTATCAATTTCTCAAGGCTACAGTGATGGGAGTCTGTGTGTTTTTCCACATAATGGACATGGTTAAAAAGGTTGACCAGGTCCTTCATAATAAGTTGCTCCAAAGTTCATATGGGTGACCATTGATACAAGTTACAGTCAACTAATATAGAAAAAAAACAGAACCACTCTCAGCTGCTCATGCTTGGACTCTCAGTCCAGAATATCTGGTGAGGGCACTATTATGGACTGAATTGTATAACCCCAAAAGGTATGTTGAAATCCTAACCACTGTACCTGTAAATGTGACCTAATTTAGAAATAGGGGATTTTTAAAATTATGTTAATAAGGCCATACCAGTGTAGGGTGGGTCCTAGACCTAGTCCCTTCTGAGTTATAAAAACAGCAGAATAGACACAGACAGGAGCAGATGCATCTACAAGGCCAGGAACACAAAGGGTGGCTGGAAGCTGCTAGAAGCTGAAGTAGACATGAGCCATGCCCTGAATTCAGACTTCGAGCCTCTCCTGAACTGTAAGAAAATAAATTTCTGTTCTTTAAAGCCACTCAGTTGTGTTATTTTTTTCTTATGGCGGCACTAGGTAACTAACACACATATCTGTGCTTATAAATCCAGCCTAGGGTAAAATAGTGCTCTCCCCTCCTTGTCTAGCCCACCTGGATCCTGCTGTTTCCCTATCAGTGTCCTCTGCTTTCACTAAGCTACAAAAGAGCCGGCTTGATGCTGATGCATAGAAATTCACTCTATTTTTTACTTTGTATTTATGATTAGTATTAATTCTAATGTTTTCTATGGCTTTTAAAAATTTCCTGTGAAGACATTCGTATAATCTATGAATAATAACAGTTATACTTTTTCTTGTCATTTCGTTCTAGCTTCAACCTCCATTGTTAAATATTTCATAGAAATAATAAGAGAAAGCATCCTTGTTTTATTGCTAATTAATTTTAAAGAGAATGTCCCACATTTCGCCATGAACTATCATGCTAGTTGTAGTTTTCCAAGTTTGGGAACTCCTTTTTTTGTTCCTGGTTTGCTCAGAGTTCTTATGTCTCAGTGTGATTGGATTTTATCACTACTTTTCGCCATCTCTTTACGTGAGCCTTGTCTTTTCTTCCTTAACCTACACATGTGGTGAATTAAGTTATTAAATGTTTAATGTTCACTCGATTGCATGCTGACAATAAACCCCCTTGATCGTGGCGTATTACATGGTTTACACTTGTCTGGAGTTCTTTGCCAGCATTTTATGTAGGGTTTTGCATCTCAATTACTTATACCTTTCTTTTCTAATTCGGTATCAATATTAAAGTAGCCTTAAGGATCAAGTTGGAGAGCATCTCTTATTTTTCTCTTCTTTGGTGACTATGTACAAGATTAAGATGATCTGTTTTTTGCATGTTTGCTGGAACTTGCCTGAAAGTGGTCTCCCAAACCTGAAACCATTTGGCCATCGAGTTGATTCCTTCTTCTTAGGGAGATCTTGAACTACTGACCCATTTTGTATAGTGATTAAAGGCCATTTCTGGTGCCAATTTACTTAGAAAAATTTTCACTGCATGTTGTAGACTGCTAGGATGTCATCATTAAATATTATGCGGTTATCACTGTTTTCAGCCTCATCCAGGCCAATTAATCAATCCCAGATTTTCCATTTTCCGGAAGTCACGCTGCGTATCTACTCCTGGTACCAGTTCCCTTACCTAAGACTTATTTGCAAAGAAACATACAACCAAGCCTCCTTTGAGTCTATGATGTGAGAATACAGTCAGTCCCACATAATGTGACATCTTTGTAATTGTTCTTTTTAAGTGTTTCACATTTACTTTTTTTTTTTTTCATTTCCCACCTATCTAGCAGTTTTAAAGTTGTGCATTTCAGGTTGAGGTCATTAGCTGGATTGACTCTGCGGGGCGGTGCGGTGCCCAGTTGCATCTGGGCATCAAGAAAAGGCGCCTCTAGAACTAGGAGGCCTGAGGCGGAAGGTGGGTGGTTGGGGGGTGGGGGCGGGGCAGGGCTGCCCAGAGAGGGGCGCCCTGGGGAATGCGCGATGCCCAGGGCTGCCCCACCGCAAGCTCGCGGGCAGCAGGATGAAGCTGGCTTCAGGAGCCTTTTGCGACAGTCCCAGCCCACCCAGCCCTGCCCTGAACTCAGACCCGCCAGGCTCACAGGTCGCACCAGAATAGGGGAAGCCTGAGGCCACAGAAAGCGAGACCCAGTGCACGCACCTGAGCCTAATCACAGCGCTTATGCTGGGATAGGAGGGCAGAGGAGGCATATGGGGACTTGGGTCCAGAGGATGACCCAGGAAAGGTGGGAGAGTTGAGGTCACCCTCTAACTCTGGGTCCGCACGTGGAGGCCCGAGGTTGCACTTCTGGGAGGAGAAGGCAAAGCCCCAGAGGCCACACTGTAGGTACACACACTGCACCCCCTTTCTCCCTCAGAAGGGCTCCCCAGGGAGGTCACCCCTAGTTTGGGGTGCAGCAGAGCCGACCCCGGTCAGGACTAGGGACTTTATTTCCTGCACTTTCACCACTGGCTTATAGTAGACTCCTTTCTCCATAGACTAAAGAAGAAATCATCAAAATAAGCTCAAAACTCCAGATTTGAGTTAAGGATCATAAATACAACTTCAGCGATAAATGCCTGTTTGGAGCCCAAGTTGCATTAAAAAAAAAAAAAATCCTGAACAAGACCCCAGAGGGAGTGATAGGAACCTCCCTCTTTTGCCACAGTCCCTCTGTGGCCCCAAGCTTTCTTATCTCCCACCTCCTAAGACTGTATCAACTGCTTTGAGAGTTTTAGAATAAAGATCCCCAGGAATATGGCTGCTCTCATTCAGTAAGGATTTCCCCAGTGCTGGATTAGACTAAATTCTGAGAATTCTCCAGAGGCTTCCGGGGCCTTCATACTGGACGGTCAACACACCAAGCTGCAGAGCTAATTCCTTTTTCCTGCAATTGGGCATGACCCCAGGGACATGACCCTGAGGGTGCTGACACTTCCTCAACCAATGACCCTCCCCCTGGGTTTCCCTCTGTCTGGGTCTCAGGATCAGTCAGGCCAACTTGTCCCCTCCAGAGAGTTTCTGTTGAAGGACACCTAAGCGGCACTATGGGTTTGTGCCCCCCACCCTGCAAACCTGCCTCCTCTGAGTGGGGTGAGGTGCTACTGAAACATTGAAACTAGCAGAAGCCACAGCCCATGGTGCTGGGAGAAAGCTGGGAGGGAGAGAGAAGTGGAGAGGCTATAACGGCCCAGTTGTAAAGGTGAACTGGGGCCGGGATGCCCTGAAGCCAAAAAGCTGAATGGTCTCACACCTGCAGCTCCTGAGCCCATCTCTTCTTTCAATGAAGAAAGTCTTTCCCTGCTCTTACTCTGCTGGGCCGGAAGGGCCTTTGACTTTTAACATGAAGCAGCCTCCAGAGCCTCTTGGGGCAAGTGATTGTCAAGGAGGCTCTGCCCAGTGCCCCCCCCCACCCCTCCCACTTGTCAGAGCACCAGGAATTTCAGTCTTCCAGGTCCTGGGCTGATCTAGTGACTTATAACAGGATTCCACTGGAACTCGAAACTTTGGAAGATGGGAAATACTAAAAAAAAAAAAAAAAAATTTTTTTTTTCTCTTCACACAGCTGAACACCTGGTTCCTGGTCTTACTATACAAGTTTCATAGAGGATGCGAAGAGGAGTTTGGGTTTGACACCTGACATCTTAGCAGTGGTTCCTGTTTGTTTGGGAGGGAAGTGGTAAAAAGAAGGCAGCATCTACTACTTCCTTTTCCTTGAGTCTCAGAAAATCCTCCTGAAGACCCTCTCAGGTCCCAAGGACTGATGGGGAATCCCTTGGTTTATTCTTAAACTTTGCCCTTGAGGCATATTTTGTTGATGACCACATATAAAATATTGTCCTCTCAAGGATGCACTCTAATTCTTACCTAGACTTGATGCAGAATGAGTATATATGAAAACTAAAGTTGGTTCTTAAGCAAGGGATTATCTCTCAGAGAAGGTCCATGGGAAGGTTCATACCAACTTCTGTGGTACTGATATTGCTCCAAGGAGCCCTGGTGGTACAAAAGTTAAGTGCTCGGCTGCTAACCGAAATGTTAATTGTTTGAACCTACCCAGAGGCTCTAAGGAATAAAGATCTGGCAACCTGCTCCCATTAAGATTACACACCAGTAAACCCTATGGGGACAATTCTCCTTTCACACCGGGCCACGGTGACTCAGAAATCCCCTCGATGGCACCTAGCAAAAACAACAGGAAGACATTGCTCCCGATGTGCTTGAAATGCCTCTCTGGGGAAGGCCTTCAGAGCTGGCTCATGGCCACATGGGAATTGAGACTCATTTTTTTGTTTCCACGACTTATTTTGGGTCCAAAAATTTATTTTCCAGTTTATTCACCAGACTTGAATACAGCCAGCTCTCAGATATTGTCAAAATTAATTCCTTTCTCTAATAATGATTTGCCACCAAGAGTGTATTCCCAAGCATTTCCAAGAGACTGGAAAACCTTTCCAAAGAGGCACGTCCAGCGCCATGTTGTGCAGTGACTACAGTGTTGACATAGTATATTTATCCACATAGTTCCCACGTTTTCTGCTTTCCTGAAATATGAATGAAATTCCAAGTCTACCACCTGAACCACTTTTCTCAGTGTTTCATTTAGCAGAAGTCTGGTGGTGATGAATTCTCTCAGTTTTCCATCCCCTGAGAATGGCATTACTTTTGCTTTATTCCCGAAGGTATGACTGGGTATAGAATTATATATATAGATTAATATTTCCCTCTTTGTGTTGAAAAAATGTTGTTTCACAATCTTTTGGCTTCCATGGCTTCTGATAATGACTATAGAGTTATTTGAATTATTTTTCCCATTTGAAATGTGTTGTTTTCTGTCTAACTTCTTCCTGAGTATTTTCTTGGTCTTTGTTATTCTGCCATTGATTATGATATATCGTATTTTTATGCAAATAATGCATGTTTTATATATATTTTTTCTTTTTTTGTCAACTGCATTTTCCCCCTCCCAGGTATTGTCATAAGCACAGTACGCCGTTTTCTTTTTTACATGTCACTGTAAAAGAATTCGTATAGTGTGCTTAAAATATTTTCATAATAATATGTTATTGCGGTATATAATTCCTTAAATTTAACTCATTGGGGTTTGCTGAGCTTCTTGAATCTGTAAGTTCATGTCTTTCACCAAATTTGGAAAGTGTTAGTATTTCTCCTAATACTTTTTTCTGCACCACACATTTTCTCCATGTCTTCTGGAGTTCCAATAAAGAAATAGGGTTTTGGTCTAGTTTTTGAGGCTCTGCTCATCTTTTTCTGTATTTTTTCTCTGTTTTCAGAATAAATATTTTCTATTGATCTACTTCCAACTCAGTTTTTTTCTCTGTCATCACCATTCTGCTTTTGAAACTATCAAATGAATTTTTCATTGCTAGCATTGCATTTTTAGCATGTAAAATTTTCATTTGCAAATAGCCACTATCTTTCCACGTATTTAAAAAATGTCCCTGTTATTTCTTGGAGCATGATTAGAATAGCATTTTAAAATACGTGTCTTAAGATTTCAAAACTGTAAGTCTTGCTTAAATGTTATGGAAAAACAAAATGTTAATTTTGTTTTTTTTAGCATTCAATTGACCCAGATATGTTCATGCTGCAAGTTCTGTCCTGTTTTTGTATTCTGTGGCTCACATCTTCGTTCAATTTTTGAAGCCTTTGCGGTGATACTCGGGTCTAATCTACATGAGTGCCACCCAGACTGGAATCTTGATGGCGTTGTAACCCCTAGTGAGGCTCTTAAAGGATTTGATAGTGCTTCTTAGGGTCAGGGCAAGGCATATGCATCTGGGGGGATGGATGGTGAACCAGGAGTTCATAGCAAGTTTGAAGAATCTCTTTCTTGTGCCGCTTCCTCTCTCTATTTCTCTGATGCTCTCTGAGCTCTGAAGGAGTGCTTTCTTGGCCCACTGGTAGGAATCCTGTGGCTTTAATCTCCTCATTCTGTCGTGCACATAAGCGACTGGTTCTGCCTATGGGGCCAAAATACTCCACAACCGGCCCAAAGGTTGGCAGCATGAGTCTGTCAAGAAGCGTCTCAGAAGACTAGCCTGGTGATCTGCTTTCGAAAAGTCACACCCTTTGAGGCAGAACTGACTAAATGCCAACAGCAGACAGGGAGAGAGAAAACGTAATGGAGCTTCCTCCACACTCTTGGGCTGTTACATACTCTGGTCAGAGAGAAGGAATCTGTTCTTCCAGAGTTTTAAGTTTCTTCCCACCTGCCTACTTGCCCACCTCTCTCCTTTATGGACCCTCTATCCCATTTGATATGAGAGAGGGCTTCTCTTGGAGCTGTTTCTGTGCACAGCTGGTATGCAGTTACATGATTTGGACTCATTTAATTTCAGCCTCTGGAATGTTTATACTTTATGTTCTGGTTTCCTACCACTGCCAACCACTTCCTTTGCAGAGTCCTGAGATAGCGGCCCATGCATTTGTCCAGATACTTAGTTGTCACATACCAGTATAGCCACTGGGGGAAGTGTTGGTTGTGGTAAGGGGGGGAGGGACTGTACACTGAAGGAGCTGCAAGATCTGGCTGCCTTGTGTGAGCAGGACGGGGGTGTGCTGAGGATGGGTGCTGAAGGTGCTGAGTCAAGGGGAGTTTAATATAAAGTTGGGTCAAGGACAGTTTGTTGATATGGGGGAACTCTCTCCTAACAAGGATTTATCGCCATAGCAAGGGCTCTAGAAATGGGTCTCGTAAGCTGTGGCATTGTTCTTCGATGCTTGGAAAAGGCAATGGCCCACTATCTACGAAATAGAAATGCCAGACCTGCTGTGTCAGATGTGGGAAGATGAGGCAAAAGTCTCCAATATGTGGCCGTGGCAGAGTTAGTTTCTATAAGACCATTTCTTGGTGGTCCTGAAGGACACCCATTTCATCAAAATAATAAGGAATGCAGAGATGAGGGGAGCAGCAACAACACTGAACTTACTGATATCTGTCTTCTCTAGGGGGTCCCTGGGTGCCACAAACAGTTCAGTGCTCAACTACCAGCTGAAAGGTTGGCAGTTTGAACCCACCGAGGGGTGCCTCAGAAGACAGGCCTGGTGATCTCCTTCTAAAGGGTCACAGCCTTGGAAACCCTATTGAGCAGTTGTACGCTGCACACATGGGGTTGTCATCAGTTGGAAATGACTTGACAGCAACAAACGACAACAATTCTCTGTTGGCTGAGATTGTTCATGGGAGCTGGGCTACCTCATACCAATATAAGTAATGGGATCCCAGCCCAACAGAGGCCAGGTAGAAGTACTTAACTGTCAGAAACAAGTTGTGTGTGATTACAACAACGGTCAGCAGGTCAGAGTATTAGTTACCTATTGGGGCATAATAGATTATCCCCAAACTTAGCAGATGAGAGATAAATGGAAAAATATTCAATTCATGCTGATAAATTTGGAACTAGACAAAGATTTTGGTAAGACTCAACATACTTTTAAGGTGAAGGGTTAAACTAGAAAATTTAAATAACTGGTATAAGTATAAAAACAGATTTTCAAAATAATGATATAATTGCATACCCGAATAAAAGACAAATACATCAAAATCAAGGGTTTCTGTCCCATGAGGACATAAGAGACTAAAATTAGCAAGGGTGGGAAAGGCTGGTCGTTCTCTTTCGCCTATTACTTGACTGTAGCAAACTGTGTCCAAAACTATAAAATATTTAGGGGAACATTGTTTTGACCGGAGCAGCGAAGGACATATATAAAGAAAACTAATGTATTAACGTAAATAAAACGAAACCTGAATATGTGCAAAAAATATGCCATATTTCCAAGTGGGAAGCCTTGTTAATTAAATGGAGGTTCCCAAAACTAACACATAAATGGATTGCATTTCCAATTAGAATATTCGGGTAGTTGTTTTTTAATTGTATACATTAATCATAAGCTACAAGTAGTACAATAGATAACAAAGAATGTTGTTGCTGGAGCCTTGGACAAGATGTTTGACTCACAGCCGTCCCGTCTGACTGCCCAGTAGGCCTTTATAGGCCGTAATCTTTATGGGAGTGGACCGCCAGGCCTTTCTCCCTCAGAGCCACTGGGTGGGTGCGACCTGGCAGCCTTTCTTTCAATTAGCAGTCAAGCACTTAACCATTGCAACACCAGGGCTGCATTACCAAAGAATAGACAAGAAAAACCTGAAATAACAGGATAGTAACAGGTGTCTACCTCATCAAGTAACAGAACAAATCAATATTACATAGCATACAAACTGACAGGTAGACAACTGAAATAGAAAACCTACTAGGAAATCACAGTAACTATTCATACAAAGGTGGTGTGAAAATCATATTTATTTAATAAATGGTGCTGACTCAACTGATTGTTCTGGGGGACAAAGCTTGCAAAAATGTGATACACAAATCATAGATTTGGAAAATTATGTGAAATGTAGATGACCAGGATTAATAACAGTTTATATTTTACACAGAAGGATAAAAGTTAAGCACTTGAAAAATGAGCAGTGAATTCAAACAGATCGTTCACAGCAAATCCACATGCCCAATAAACATAATCCAAGTTGCTCAAAAACACTGGTAGATAAGAAAATATCAAAGTCCCAGTGAAACTGGCACAATTTAAAAATCGACACCATCTATAGCTGGCTGGGCTGTGGGGAGAAGGAAGCCCTGAGACATGGCTGGAAAGGTGCTTTAGGACAGCCTCTAGGGGAAAGACATGGCCATGGCTCTGTACTTTTAACATTCTTTGAACTGGAAATCTCACTCTGTGGAGTCTACTCCACATAAGCGAATCCTGTACTATACAAAGGCTGTTTATTATTGATGCTGACAAAACATTGACTGTCCATTGGTGGTGAAATGATAGAGAATATATGGTAGAGCTACATCATCAATAACATAGGAAGTCATTAGAATGAAAAAGAGTTGTAGTAGTTAAGTAGGAGAAATCTCTGTGAAGTATTATGGAAGTTTACTGAAAAAATCAAGGTACAGAAAAGTATATATAAAATGAGCACATTTGGGTAGAACAATAACAATTGAACATATTTGAATACCTGTTTACATGTATGTGTGTGTATAAATGAACAGATGATGGTACATGTATGTGTGCGTGTGCTTGTTTAAGTAAGGATAAGATAGACTACTTACCATATGGTCGAAGTGAATTACCTTGGATTCACTTGTGGGAAAGAACAGGGGGTGGAAAGCTAGAACATGCAGGAAGAGTGGACTGAAAAAGCATGGGTGATAACGTGTTTCCATTTCACTAGTGTTATGTATGAGACAAACAAATCTGTCTTGAAAGAAGCTGGAATGTTCCTTAGAAGCAAGGATGGCTTTAGACATGTTATCAGAAGGGACCAGTCCCTGGAGAAGGACACCATGCTTGGTAAAGCAGAGGTCCAGCGAATAAGAGGAAGACCCTCAATGAGATTGACTGACACAGTGGCTACAACAGTGGGTTCAAATATAGCAACCATTATGAGGGTTGCCCAGGACCAGGCAGTGTTTTGTTGTGTTGTGCATAGGGTCGCTGTGAGTCAGAGCCAACTCGATAGCACCTAACAACATGTCTAAGTCTAGATAAAGTGTACTAAAATTGTTATCATCTATTTAATTTATGTGTGTAACTTAGAAGACATAAAAATATAGTTAATGCTATATCTAATGACTTATAGAGAGTCAAGATAGAATGTCAAGGGAAAGAAGGGGCAAGAGCAATGTGGGTAGAGTGTGACCAAGTTTCCATAAAAGCAAACACCCCATCAGATCTACTTGTGTACCTGTGACTGTGTATACATGTCACAGCAGAGAAACCTAGGGAAGGATACACGTGTCTATTAACTTTGGATACCTTGGGGGAGCAGGAGCAAAATATGAGGGTGGGACTCTGCATGTTAACTTTTTCATTATACAAATTTGTATTCTTAGACATGTAATAAAAAAGAATTTCATAGCTTTGGAAATTAGTAAATGACATAGACATATATTTTTAAATAGGTGAAAATTCTCTATGACAGACAAAGTTTTAATCACTGAAAGGAGAGCATACCACAGACAGTAATAATCACAATCAGTGGATTTCTTGCATGTTCTTGGAGCCAATGTGCTCTTCTGGTGTCTGTAACTAGAAATGACCAAAAATAATTTGGGGAAGTCAATCACCTCTTGCAAACACACGTCCACAGCTAAATGAAGGAGAATGGACACCATGTGCAATTCACTAGGTAACTCATGTGCCTCTAGAAGATTCTCTTTCCCGGATATGCTGCCACTACCTCCTCCCCACCTTGCCACACCGAATAACCCACCCTTGTGCATTCTAGGCCCTTTTCAGGACTGAGCATAGATGACATCAACTGAGAAGATAGTTGATGAATAGAAGAGAGTTTGATGAAAAGATTTCAGAAAGCAGTACCTCCCCAACCAGCCTCTCCCCAACCTGGGAATGCCAACCTCTCCCACTCTGATACCTCTGAGAATCTCTGATTTTCCTTTTGGATCCTTAGGAGACTGCTGAATTCACCTGTCCTGAAAGCCTTCACTGCCCTCTACCTCTGACGCTGTTCCATGCAGGAGCTGTCTCTGTCACTCTGAGAAATCCACACAGGACAGCCTGTGGTTGGAGGTGCTCATTCTGGAGGTCCTGCCCTCCCTGCCTGTGTCCCGAAGGCTTCCCTGTGACAGTAGAGGTCTCATCTTCCAGGGAGATGGCTACGCCCCTGTCATGTCCAGACATGGGACCTGAAGCTACGGCTGAGATTTGGGCTTTTCTGTCCACTACTTAGTCTGGGCCTCAATCTGCCCCTTCCCACCCTCACCTCTGATCACCTGTGTTCTTGCTGTTCTCTCTGGGTTTACAAGCCTGCCCTCTGCTTCTTTCATCTGAGTCAACCTTTTTCTTCAGTTCTTTGACCTCAGGACATGTCAGGTTAGACCACAGAAAGAAGAAAAAATATTAGCAAGTTTCATTAACATGTGGAAAACCTGAAAGAATAGCTTGATTTATTGGAGAGGAAGAAGTTCCAAAGCTCTACTCCTTACTTTAGGACATGCTAAATACAGAAAATATCCTGCAAGCACTGGATCAACTCTTATCCAGAAATGGAAAACACCCAGGAGGATTTTGCTACACCAGCTCCCCCTTCCACTCCCCTAATCCTAATCGTAAACCCAAATTCACCCTGTGAGGACAGAAGACATGACTGGGGTGAGCTCCTTTTCCTCCACCCCGCCCTCCTGTCCTCCTCCCAAGCCCTGCTTCTTTCTCTGCCTGCAGGCTGCTGGGAAGGGACCCAGAGGCCTTGGTTTAGGGCTTTATGTTCACTGCTCACCTGCGGGCAGGTTCCGCACAGTCTGCGGCTTCTCTGATTCCTTCTCCTGCAAAGAACTCAGTGATACCCCATGACCGTCACACCTCCCTTAGAGCTGTCCTTGCAGGGACCCCTCAGCCTCCCAAGTCCCACTGAAATCCCATTTCCCTTTCCCTACTTATGCTATGCTCATCCTCAGAGTTCTGAGACCTTATCATCCAGGTGAGGCCTGTCCTCTCCTCTTCTGGGCCAGGGGAGCCTCTGAGGGGACCTGGTGTCTGCGGTCAGCCATCTGGGGCTTCCTCTATCCAGATCCTCCTAGGGCTGGAGCTCTCTGTGTACTCGGGGTGGGAGGGTGGGGATCTTCCAGGGGAGCTGGGTTAAACAAAACTGAATGGAGGTCTCTCCTGAAGGGCCTACACTTCCAGCCCAAAGGCCCTGCTCCTCCTAGTCCAGGGGTGCTAGAGGGTCTTCTGGTGCTTCCCGCTCTGGCCTTGGTGCTGCACCTGCACCCTCTGTAGCCTGAACTTCTGCCTCTGCAGCCTCTCCAGCTGGTCCCTCAGCCTCTTTAGCTCCTCTCTCTGCTTCTCCAGCTGCTCCTCGAGGTGCCTGCAGACCACACTCTCCCTCACCTCCCTCTTCTTGGCGGCCATCAGGCAGCGTCTGCCCACCTGGCGGCAGCATTCGGGCCTACAGGGGGCTGAGGGTGGAATCTGGAAGGCATTATGCTGAGTGAAATTAGTCTGTTGCAAAACGACAAATACTGTATGAGACCACTATTGTAAGAACTCATGAAAAAGTTTAAACGCAGAAGAAAACATTCTTTGATGGTTAAGAGTGTGGGGAGTGAGGGAGAAGAAAATTCACTAACATTGTGAAAATGTCAGTTCTACCCAAAACCATCTACAGATACAATGCAATCCCAATTCCAATTCCAAAGACAGTTTTTTAACAGTAACTGTAGACAAATATCATCTTAGGTGAAGGGAAGGACAACGCACAATACAGGGGAAGTCAGCACAACTGGACTAAACTAAAAGCTAAGAAGTTTCCTGATCACAACCAAATACTTTGAGGGACAGGAGAGCAGGGGCGGTGGTCTGGGGACCATGGATTCGGGGGACGTGTAGGTAATTGGCATAAGGAAGTTTATTAAGAAAATGTTCTGCATCCAGTTTTGGTGAATGGCATCTGGGGTCTTCCCAGCTAGTAAGCCGCCATCTAAAATTCAGAGATAAGAGGTTTGGGAGAAACCACAGCCCATCACACTCCGTTACCATTCCCTGAACTCACATTTCTCTTTCCAATAGAATGGTAACCTCTTTGAAGGCAGGGAAAACTTTCAATTCATTTTTATTACATACTTATTATTTTCCCCCAATCCTCCCAACACCTCCAAAAGCTGCCATGTTTGTCTTGTTTAGGTTCAAACTGGGCCCTCGAAACTGAACAATGTCAGCAATGATGTCACACAAGTGTTATGGAAGCCTTGGTGCTCACTCAGATCCAACTGCTCTTTGGAGAGGTTGTCGATCTGAGGTCTCCTGTGGGAGAGCAACTTAAGCTACCAGTTCACAGAGAGTGATTCCTCAGTTGGAGTTCCCAACTCGTGAGAGCTTGGAACAGAGGGGTGAACATCCTTTGGGGGACCTTTTTTTTTTTTTTTTGGTTTACCTTCACCCAGTCAGGATGAAATGGCAATATGGGAAGGAGAAACCTCTAAGACTCGAGGTAGGGGTGGGAGAAAAATTCTTCCTGATTGACAGGAGGTGTGTGGCAAAGAGTCTGATTTCACCAGACAAGATTTGGAGACAAGATATGGATTTTGAGTGAGGAGATGAAGTGGCTCTCCCAGAGAAAGTACTTGCTGTCATTTAGTAGACAACAAAACAGTGATATGAATAAAGGAATGAGTGAGTGAACCCAAGAACACTACTGTAAGGGCCTTTCTGAGTAGGCACAGACTAGCTACTCAATTGTTCAGGCTTGGGAACCTCCTATGTTGAGGAAGCCACTGGGCAACTGGGACGGGGGTGAAGGGTGTTTAGGGAGATCAGTTATTCATTTGTATCATATTTTCAAATAAGATTGAATTAATATGTCATGTCAGGAATAACGAAAGAAGTAAAATTTCTCAGGAGCTTATGAAAGTGGGTGGCGTGAGGAAGCACTGTGTCTGTACCACTGTGAACTATGCTGTCCCAGCCTGGGCTTGGGCGGAAGACCCAATCCCCCTAGATCCAGGGAATCCCCTTCTCCTCTTCCAAGGCTTAACACCCAGTCACAGCAAAGCCTCACTTCAAGATAGCATTTTAAATTCCTACTCTACTTAATTTAAAGTATAGGTCAAGGAGGTAAAGGTGCCTAGGTGATGCAGTTTGTGCTCGACAGCTCACCTAAAAGTAGGAGTACTGGGAGGAAAAGTCCTGGCGATCTGCTTCTCTTAAGATTACAGTCAAGAAAACCCAATGGAGCAGTTCTACTGTGAAACACATGGGGTCGCCACAAGTCAGAATCGACTTCATGGCAACTGACAACAACAAACTGAACCTGAGCTTCTGTGGTTCCTAATTGTACACCCTTTCATCAGCCAGTGTCTGCCCTCCTCCATCTTTTCAGCTGCTTGCCCATGCTGCCCTGGACCGCCCCAGCCCTGTTTCCTGTTTCCTCCTTGGTCCTCTGCCTGGCCGCTAACTTGCTTCTGAGAGCTTTCGCTACTTTCCACCCCACACCACACTCACACACCCAACCTGGCTCCGTCTGTTTTCTCTCTTCATCCTGAGGTCTCGAATCCTTCCCTCATGTTCAGAGATGTACATAGATAGACCTTACGTTGACACGTACAACCCTCCTAGACAAACACAGGTGAGGTGGTTGTGTCTTAGCCTCTCAGGTTTGTGGCGTCAAGGCTTTCGGCCAAACATATGTTTTCCGCATCACTCTGAAGTCACTCATCTAATAAGGACATTTAAGGGGCTACTGTTCAATTGTTTTCAAGAGGAAACAATTTTAACCTATTACTGTGGCTTGGTTAAGAAGGATACAAGGAAGAGGTATACCTGTCAGGGTCTTAACTAAATATACAAATTATTCTCTAACTTTTAAGTATAATTCCTTCTATGAAAGACTTCCCTTAAAAAGAGGTGAAAATTTCTCCCGTTTGCGTGTTTAAATTTACTAAGAAAATCACTTTCATAGGAAACTCCTTTTGGAGAAGTCACAAAATATTATAAAAGTTCAAGAAAATGAGGTCATTCCCATGTTCCAAAGGAGCAAATTCACTGAACATTCAGCAAATAAAGGGGGGAGGGAGCACATTGGATGATCTTCTATTTACAAATATAAAATCCCAAGACATGTTATAGTGTTTTTAGAGTAAACATTTTTGTTATAAGGTACTACTATCATTAGTGTCATTGTGCCCAGGGGATTCTGTCTCCCACAGCAGCGCCCCCAAGAGGAGTGAGGGGTCCCAGGACAGAGGGAGAATTGATGGGAGGATGGTGGTGATGGACAGGCCCCAGGGATCCCTAAGACCAAATCCTTGGGCTCATAGATGAGTCTTCCCAAGACCCAGAGATCAGTCTTCCCAAGGCCCAGACTCGATAATGAGCAGAAAAGGCCAAGTTTCAGCCACAACAGCAAGTATTAGGAACTGGGAAACCCTGGAGGTGCCAGGGGTATGTCCTTCCCTCGGTGATGAGACCCCAAGTGGCACAGGGAAGCCCTCAGGGGCAAGGAAGGAAGGGCAGAGCCTCCAGGACAGGCATTTCCAACCACAGGCTGCCCTGTTTGTACTTCTCAGAGTGACAGACTCTCCTGCGAGGGACAGGGTCAGAGACGGAGGAAGCGAGGGCTTTCAGGCGAGGTGAATTCTGAAGTCTCCTGATGATCAAACAGAAAGCCCTGGATGCTCAGAGGTACAAGAGAGTGAGGGGGCTGGCATTCCCACAGTGGCCATAGGCTGGCTGAGGGGGTCCTACTGTCCCTGGAGCTATTGGTCAAAATATTTTTCCTTAAAAGCTGCATCTTTCCAGTTAACTTCCTCTATGTTCAGTCCAGGAAAAGGTGTAGCATGCAAAGGGTACGTTTTCCAGCAGAGCAACAAGTGGAAGGAAGTGGTAGTGGCATATCAGGGAAAGAGAATCTTCTAGAGGCACATGAGTTACCTAGTGAACTGCATGTGGTGTCCAGCCTTCCTCCTTTATCTGTAGACATGTACTTGCAGGAGATGTTTGAGGAGTAACTTCATGGACCCTTACAAAATTCTCGCTGGTCATTTCCAGGTGTAGAGACCAGAAGAGCTCATTGTCTCCAAGAACAAGCATGAAATCTGCTGGGTCTGACTGTTGAGCAGTCTGTGGTGTGCTCTTCTTCCAGTGATTAAAATCTTTGTATCTGTTGTTAAAGATATTTTCCCCGTTCAAAAAAAAAAAAAAAAATCCAACAAAATGTTTTTAAAATAATGTATCTATGATGATGTTTATCAACTTTCAAAGCTCTGAAAGTCTTTTGTATAACACCTCTAAGGCTACAGATTTGTATAATGAAAAAGTTACAGTCATGGTCCCACCCTCATATGTAATTTGGTCCTGCACCCCCAAGGCGTCCAATGTTAATAGACACGTGTATCTTTCCCTATGTTTCTCAGCTGGGACCCATACACACAGTCACAGGTTCACAAGTAGATCCCCTGGTTTGTTTGCTTTAATGGAAATTGGGTCATACTCTACCCACGGTGCTCTGTAAATTGCTGATTCCCTGAAGGTCATTAGGTATGGCACTAACACTGCCTTTTTGGGTCTTCTAAGATTGAACTCATATTTACACATAAAGCATTTAAATAGATGAGAACAATTACTGTATACACTATCTAGACTCATACATAGCACTACTACAGTGGAAACACATATCACCAGTGCTTTCTAAGTCCGCTCTTCCTGCATGTTCTAACTCCCCCGCCCCCACCAGTCCTTTTCCAGAAGTGAATCCAAGGTAATTCAGGTTAACAATGTGGTAAGTACTCTCTCTTACCCTTGCTTATACGAGCACACACAGACACAAATGTATCTTCGTCTGCTCCTTTACACACTCACATAAACACAAACAGGTATTCAAGCATACTCAAACAATTGCTATTGCTTTACCCTAATGTGCTCATTTTATACAGACTTCTCTGCACCTTCATTTTCTCCTTCAATAATACTTCACAGAGATTTCTCCTGTTTAACTACCAGAGTTCTTTTTCATTCTAATGACTCAAACTTTATTGATTTAGCTCTACCATAAATTATCTATCTTTCCACCATCCATGGCAGTCGATTTTGCCGTTATTAACAATAACCGTCCTTTGTATACTAGAGGATTTGCTTCCATGGGATAGATTCCAAAGGGTGAGATTTCTAGGTCAAAGAATGTTTCAAAATTACAGAGCCATGTCCGTGTCTTTCCCCTAAAGGCTGTCATAACGCCCCTTTCCAGCCATGTCTGAGGCACCCTTCTCCCCACAGCATCCCCCGGCCCCAGCCATAGGTGGTGTAGATTTTTAAATTGTGCCAGTTTCACTGGGACTTTGATATTTTCTTCACTACCAGTGTTTTTGAACAACTTTGATTATGCTTATTGGCCATTCGTATTTGCTCTGAACGGTCTTTTGAATTCATTGTTCATTTTGCAAGTCCTCAATTTTTGTCTTCCTTGTATAAAATGGACATAGTTGTTAATCCTTATCACCGACATTTCCCATAATTTCCCAAATCCATCGCTGATGTATCACATTCTTAGAAGTTTTTTTTTTTTTTTTTTTTTTGCCCAGAATGATCAGTTGAGTCAGCAGCATTTATAAGATAAACCATAATTTTCCTGAGTTGAAATACCACCTCTGTATTAACGGTTATTATGATAATCTTTGCGGATTTGCTACTTCGTTTCCTTGGTCTAGCTTTCAGTTCCTATGCTATGTAATATTTGTTCCGTTAGTTGATGAAGCAGCCTCCTTCTTTTTCATGTTTTTGTTGTCTGTTCTTTCGTATCTGTTATACTATTTGCATCTTAAGATTACTGTATACAATTCAACAAATAACTAGGTAAATATTCTAATGGGAATTGCAATACATTTGTATGTTGGTTTTGGGGGACTGTCATTGATTAAACAAGACTTCCCATTTGATAAAACATATTTTTTGCATTATTAAGGTTTAATTTTATTTCCTCCTCTACTTCAAATAGGCTCTTTTCTGTTCCAGTCAAAACAACGTTTTCCTAAGTAGTTTATGGTTTTGGACACAATTTGATGCAATCATGTAGTAAAGAAAATTGTCTTTATTCCTCCCACCCTGAAACTTCCAATTTTGGGCACTGTGTCTAGATTGGAGAGAAGTCATTGATTTTGGTATATTTGGCTTGTCAGTTTACCAAAATTTTTATCCTCATTTTCTAGGTATGCAATTATATTATCATCATAAAAAGAAGAAAATCTGTTTTAATATTTAATTCATTCCTTAACTTTTCTAGCTCATTAATTCACCTAGAAAAGTATGTTGGGTCATAAAAGTAATAACAGTATATTTGTCTACTTCCAAATTTTATTAGCATGAATGGAGTATTTTTCCATTTATCTAATATCTACTATGTTTTATGATAATTTTTTATGCCCCAGTAGATAATATATTGACCTGCTGACCGTTACAGTAATGACATACACCTTGTTTCTGATAGTTAAGTGCTTCCACCTGGCTTCTGCTGCTCTGGGACCCCATTATTCCCATTGCTACTAGGCAGCTGTCTCCTACCCACAACCTAAGCCTCCAGAGGACAGACATCGCTAAGTTTCACTTTGCTGCCGCTCCCCTCCACCGTGCATTCCTTATTGTTCTGATGAGAGGAGTGTCCTTCAGGACTTCTCAAAAATGGTCTTAAGAAAACTCACTCTGGATGTCCATGTATTGGAGACTTTCCCCCCATTTTTCAACATCTGACACAGCAGTAACGGCATTTTGATTTCATAGAATGTGGACCATTGCCTTTTCCAAGCTTCCAAGCGCAATCCCTGTAGCATATTAAACCCATTTCCAGAACCCCCACAATGGCAATAAATCCTTTTTAGGAGAGAGTTCCCCCCATATCAACAAACTCTTCTTGACCCAACTTTACATTAAACTCCCCTTGACTCAGCACCTTCAGCACTCGTCCCTCAGCACACCCCGGTCCTGCTCACACAAGGCAGCCAGGTCTTGCAGCTCCTTCAGTGTACTGTCCCTCCCCCCAACCACAACCAACACTTCCCCGGTGACTATGCTGGTATCTGACAACTAAGTATCTGGACAAATGCATGGGATGCTATCTCAGGACTCTGCAAAGGAAGTGGTTGAAGGTGGCTGGGGGAGGAAACCAGAACATAAAGTATGAATATTCCAGAGGCTGAAATTAAATGAGCCCAAATCTCATAACTACACTCAGGTTGTGGATAGAAATAGGTCCAAGACAATCCTTCTTTCTCTCATGCGGGGGGAAGACGGTCTGTAAAGGAGAGAGATGGGCAGGCAGGCAGAGGGGCAAACACCTAATACTCTAAGTCCAAAGAGTGTAGAGGAACGTCTGTTACGTTTTCTGTCTCTATCATACCATTATTTGGCCCCATAGACAGACCCAGTCACTTAACCGTGTGGCAGAATGAAGAGATTAAAGCCCCAACATTCTTGCCAGTGGACCGGGAAGGTAGCCCCTCAGAAGGCAGAGAGCCTCAGAGAGATAGAGAGGAAGCAGCTCAAGACAGGGATTTCATAAAGTCGCACATAAAGTCACCTCTAAGTTGACTCGATGGCAATGGGTAAGTTGCACATGCATAGATCTGATCCTAAGAAGCATTGTAAACCTTTGAGCACTGTATTATGGGTTAGAACACCATCTAGGTCCCAGACTGAGTGGCACTCACATAGATAAGTCCTCAAAATATTTTCATCCTCTTAAGCTTTGAAAATTCAAAAGACATTTGAGCCACAGCATACAGGAGATGAGACAGAACTTGCAGCCTGAACATAACTGGGTCTATTTCTTGCTAAAACAAGCAAACAAAAAAATGACAATTTCCATAAGGTTAAAGCAGGACTCACAGCACTGGCATAACAGAAAAACTGTAAAAAGGTATTGTAACCGTGCTCTAAGAAGTAACAGGAAGAGTTTTGTTTTTTTTTTTAACAAATGGCAATGTAAATATTATCACTAAAGAAAAAGAAGGTATTTACAAATGACAATTTTTGATGTGAGAAAAATTTAGGTATGAATACACTAATAAAAAAAATTTTTTTTAGAAATTAAAAATTCACTTGATGGGCTCAATAGCAGAATGTAGATGGTATTCTGTGTAGGTGTTAAAGTATTTGAAAAAATCTGGGCTGAACAGTTCCCAATTTTGGTGAAAGACAAACTTACGAATTTAAGAAGCTCAGGACATGCCAACAAGTTAAATTCAAAGAACTTTATGCCCAAATAAGTTATAATCAACTGTAGAATAGCAAAGACAATGAAATGCCTTGGAAGAAGTTAAAGAGAAAACAACACATTTCACAAAGGGGAAAAAAAATTTCAATTACTCTACAGTTCTCATCCAAAACCATGGAGGTCAAAAGACTGCAACAACATTTTTTCAGTGCTGAAAGAAAAGAATCGTTAACTCAGAATTCTATATCCAGGGAAAATATCCATCAGGAATAAAGGAAAATAATGACATTCTCAGCTGAAGGAACTCTAAAGAGAATTCATAACCACCAGACTTAGTTTAAGCACTAAAGGAAGTTCTTCAGGTGGCAGACTCGGAATTTCAGGAATTATGGAAAGCAGCACAGTGCTAAGTATCTGGGTGAACACTCTATGCCAACCTTGCTGTGACTACACAACATGGCGCAGGACTGCCCTCTTTGGAAAGTCTTTACAGCTTGGTGGAAACACTTTGGAATACACTCTTGGTGGCGTATCAGTACTAGAGAATGAAATTTACTTTGAAAATATGAGAGATGTCTGTAGCCACATCTGGTGAAAAACTGGATAATAACATTTTGGACACCAAATGAAAGATGGTAGCAAACAAACAAACAAACAAAATGAGTCTGAATTCCCATGTGCCCATGAGCCGGCTCTGAAGGCCTTCCCCAGGGAGGCATTTCAAATACATCTGGAGCAATGGCAGCATCAGGGAATGAAGGCTATATACCTCTCCTCTGGCCTTCTCTGAAGGGTAACCCCTTGCTTAAGTGCCAAGCTTAGTGGTTAACATATAGTCATTCTGTAGACAGTCTAGCTAAGAATTACAATGCCTCCTTGAGAGGAAAGCATTTTATACAAATGACATAAACAAGTGCCTCAAAGACAAAGTTATAGTAAACCAAGGCATTTCCCATCAGTCTTTACCTGAGAGGGTCTTTGTAAGGATTTCCAGCGGCTCAGAAAAAAGAACAGAGTAAACTCTGTCTTCTTTCACCTCTTCCCTCCTCAAGAAACAGGAACTGGTGCTAAGATGTCAGGGGTCAAGCTCCAAACTCCTCTCCTGGTCCCGTATCTAAGTTGTGTAATAGCACCAGACAATGAGCTATAAGAAGATGAACCCAAGGAGTATTTCCAGTCTGTGACAGGTTTGCCTTCCAGTGAAATCCTGTTTCAAATCGCTAGACCAGTGGAGGAGCTCTGGTCCTCTGACCTGAGAGAAGGACAGGGTGGGGTTGTCAGAACCTCCTTGACCATCATTCTCCCCAAGAGGTTTTGGAGACTCGTTCATGTCATAACTCAAGGACTATTACTGCCCAGTTGCATAACTGCGGAAAAAGACTTTCTCCTTTGAAGGAGCAAAGGGCCCAGGAGGGGCAGGTGTGAGGCTTTTCTCTTTAAGTCAGCTTTGTGGCTTCAGGTCACTGGCCCCTGGCCACCTTCACAACCTGCGTTTTGAACTCATCCTCATCTCTCCCTCCCAAATTCCCCCAGCACCCTGGGCTGTGGCTTCTGCGGGTTTCAATGGTGTCCTTTCAGTAGCTCCTTGCTCTCCGCTGAGGGAGCAAACCCACAGTGCCCTTAAGTGTCCTTCAGTAGGAACATTGCTGAGGGTACACGATGGCCTGACTGATCCTTAGACCCAGATGGGCAGAACTTTGGGCGGGGGGTCATTGTCTAGAAGTCTCAGCTTCCTTTAAGTGGCTCCAAACTTCAGTGTGTTGACTGCCCAATACACAGGTGGGGGAAGCCTGTGGAAGATTCTCAGTCCTAGTTTCACCCAGCACTGGGCAAACCCTAAGGGGGGAGAGCAGTGATATTCCTGAGGATCTTTATTCTAAAATTCTCAAAGCAGCTGATATAGTCTTAAGAGGTGGGAGATGAGAAAGCTTGGGACCATGGGAGGGTGGCAAAAGAAGGAGACTCCTATCACTCCCTCTGCCGTCTTGAGTAGTCCTTTCTTCCTTCCTCCCTTCCTTCCTCACACCCTCCCCCTTCCTTCCTTTCTCCTGCTTTTCCTCCCTTCCCTTCCTCCCTCCCTCCCTCTGTCGCTTCTTTCCTTCCTTCCCTCCATCCCTCCCTTTCTCCCCGCTTCTTCCCTCTTCTTTTTTTTTTTTAATGCATCTCAGACTCCAAGCAGGCATTTGTTGCTAAAATCATATTTCTCTGTGTTAACTTATGATCCTTAACTTAAATCTGGAGTATGTAGCTCATTTTGATAATTCCTCTTCTGTCTGCACAGAGAAGAGACTGCTCACAGCCAGTGATGAGAGGGGAGGAAACAAATTCCTTAGCCAGAGCAGGCTCTGCTGTTTCCTGTACTAGGGGTGACGCCCCTGGGGAGCCTTTCCCAGGGCAGCAGGGCAGGCAGTGAGTCCAGCCTGGGGCTGCGGCCAGGCTGTGTGGCCTCTGTGGCTTTGATTTCTCCTCCTGGAAGGGCACCCTGTGGGCTTCCCATGGGAGGACCCTGACTCCATGGGTGACCACAACTCACTGCCCTGCCTCCTGTCCTCCTCTGGACCCATGTCCTGATAGGCCTTCTTCCCTCCTTCCCAGTATAAGCATTGTGATCAAGCGGGGCAGAAAAAGTCCTCAGGGCCAGACCCTGGGCCTTGCCCTCCGTGGCCTTAGGCTTCCCCGAGTTTTGGTGGGACCTGTAGCCTGGCGGGGGTCTGGGGCCTTGAGGTGCTGGACTGGCTGGGCCTGTCCCAGAAGGCACAGGAGGCCGGGCTCTGTCCAGCAGCCCCACGGGTTTGCGATGGGGCTGCCCCGGGCCTCGCGCCACCCTCGCGCCCCTCTCCGTGCAGCCTCGCCCCCCCAACTGCCCAACCGGCGCCCTCCCCGCCTTCTGGTTCTAGAAGTGTGTTCTCTTGCTGCATAGATGCAACTGGGCACTGCACTGCACACAGAGTCAATCCCACCTGAGTTGAAGACTTGAACATAAAACCCACAACTTTAATACTACCAGATGGAGGAGGAGGGAAGGGATGAAAAAAGAAAGTAAAGAAAAAAAGTTTTAGCAAAAGAACAATTAGAAAAATAAGTATTAGAAGATTATATGCTCACATTATGGATTCTCGGAGCCTGTGCACACAAAACTGCTTGGATAGCATACTGTGATATCTTTCTTTGGAAATAAGACTTAGATACGGGGATTGGTGCCAGGAATAGTTGCAGAGGCTGACTTTGGGAAAAGGGGGAAAATTTGGCATTGATTAGTTGGTCTGAATGAGGCTGAAAACCATGAAAATCAAGATAATATTTAAAGATAGAATTCTAGTAGCCTAGAACAGGCAGCAGAAATTTTTCTAATTACTACCAGAAGAGGTCTTTAATCACTAAACAACATGGATCAATAGTTCAAGATCTCTGTACAAAGAAAATAATGGGCCTAGATAATTTTCAGTCAGGTTACCATCAAACATGCAAGAAACAGATAATTTTAAACTCGTACATAGGCAACAAAGAATAGAAAACCATGAGACACTCCTCCAACTGGATCTTAAGGCTAGTTTAATAAGGATAACCAATTACAGAAGGATGGTAGAAGAAGAGTTACAGGACAAGCACACTAAATAACTGAGATGCACAAACCTACGTGAAGTGCTGGCAAAGGAAATCTGGCACAGAATAAAACATATAATATGCCATGATCAAGATGGTTTATTGTAGGCACGCAGGTTTGAGAGAACATTAAAGATTTAATAATTTAATTCACCACATGTATAGGTGAAAGAAGAAAAGACAGGGTCACCTGAAGAGATGGGATAAAGCAGTTGATAAAATCCAGTCACTGTGAGAGATAAGAACTCTGAGCAAACATGAAACAGGAAAGGAGTTGCCTGACCTGGAAAACTATAATTAATATGGTATTAACTGGAAATGTTGGACATTTCCTTTAAACTTAGCAATAAAATAAGAATGCTTTGTATCATTTTTATTAAACATTTAAAATGGAGATCAAACTCATACAATAAGACACAAAACAAAAAAGAAAGAAAAGGCATAACTTTTATCACATGTAGATTACAGAGCAGTCTCCATAGAAAAAAATTCAAAACTATAGAAAGTATTGTAATTAATAAAAATTAATCATACATATGAGGAACCCTCGTGGCACAGTAGTTCTGTGTTCGGCTGCTCAGTGAAGGATGGGCGGTTCCAACCCACCAGCCGCTCTTCAGGAGGAAGATGTGGCAGTCGGCTTCCGTAAAAATGTACAGCCTTGGAAACCATATGGAGCACTTCTACTCTGTCCTACAGGGTGACTACGAGTTGGAATTGACTGGAAAGCAGTAGGTAATCATAAATATAAAATAAGAATATGTATTTTCACCACAATTAAAAATCAATCAATCAAATTTCTATCCATCAGCACGAAGCTGACCCTGCCAAGGCTCTCGGGTGAGAGCAGAGGACACTGAGAGGGAAAGAGCAGGATTCTGGTGGGCCGCACCAAGGAGGAAGGGGGCAGGGTGGTTCAGTGGTTGAATCCTTGCCTTCCATGCAGGGGACCCCAATCAATTCCCGGCCCGTGCACCGCACGCACGGTTACCACCATCTGTCAGAGGAAGCTTGCTTGTTGCTGTGAGGCTGAACAGGTTTCAGCAGAGCTTCCAGACTAAGAGGAATGAAGAAGAAAGAGGTGGCAATCTATTTTTGAAAATCAGCCAGTGAACACACTACGAATCACAACAGTCCCATCTCGCTTTGCATAGCATCACCATTAGTCAGGGGCTGAGTAAAGAGCAGCTAACACCAACAACGAATACCAAGGAGGAAAGAACATTACTTTACTTTGGGCTAAATTTATCATCTTGGTACCTGTAGGAGTTACAATAACAACAACAAAAACAAAGTGACTATTGGGTGGCTTTAAAAGAGAAATACATTTTCTCACAGTTCAGGAGGCCAGAAGTCTGAATTCAGAGCATAGCTCCAGGGGAGGGTCCTTCCTCCTCTATTTCAGCTTCTAGAAACTGCCAGCAATCCTTAGAGTTCCTGCACTGTAGAGGCATTTGTCTCCACCCTCCACCATCTGCCTTCCTCTGCCCCGTGTGTATTTCTGTGTCTATTCCACACATTTTCATAGCTCAGAAGTGAATAGGTTTAGGACCCACCATACACTGTTATGGCCTCATTAACATAACAAAGGGAGCCCCCTATTTTCAAGCTGGGTCATATTTACAATTGCGGGAGTTAGAATTTCAACACACATTTTTGTGGGACACAATTCAGTCCATAACAATAGTCTTACCAGATATTCTGGATTGAGAGTCCTAGCAGGAGCAGCTGAGGATGATTCTAATTGTTTGCTACATTAGTTGGCTAAAGCTCGTAGCAAAGTTTGCCCATTCAAATGTCTGAGCAATTCATTAGGTAAGACCCAGCCAAACTTTCCTAAACATATCCATTGTGTGGAAGAAAACACATACTACCATTATGGAAGTCTGGAGAAATGCATTAATAAAAGTAGAATAGGGCTTGGGACCAAGAATTATTTCATGGCCTTGATAACATGTGATAACTGTTAGACGTCCACCTGGAGATGTCAGGTAATGATACTAACAGCTAACACGTATTGAGTACATGCACTGGTGGTGCCAGGACCCTTGTGAGGGCTTCTTCTTTCTTACGATATTTGTTCTGCATGATAGCTGTATGAGGAATGTATCATTATAACGCACATTTTATACATGAAGAGGTCGATACAGAGATTTATGCTGACATTTGAGTATAAGTCTGGACCCAGGAGGAGTTGAAATGGCTGGAGGTGGAACCTTGACTTAATAAATAAGTGAATAGAAATGGAAGCACTACATCTGTGGAGAGGCTGCCCATGAGCCCAAGATTACGGTGCACTGGTATGGAAAACAGAATTGCGAAGTCATGAACCCTGTAGCCATATGTAGCCCTCAAGGTCTTAGCAGAGCAATAAGGAAAAGAGAGAGAGCCAGAGGAGAGAAGAACACATTCCCTGAGTGACGTAGGAGGCTTGGCCCTCTGCTATGTTCACATGTCATTCCTCATTTAACCCTTAGATTGATACAGTGTGTGAGATAGGTATTATTATCACTTTTAACATTGCAAAAGTTTTATTTTCTCTGACTTAACAGTAATGAGTGTTTATTGAAACAAACGAGAAACTAGAGAAAAGTATACTTAAAGGGGAAATCTCATCAATTGACTACTATTATTTAGTCAGAAACTGAGGAAGTTGTTGTTGTTAGGTGCCATCCAGTCATTTTTGACTCATAGTGACCTGATATGACCGAACAGAACTGCTCCATAGGTTTTTCTAGGCTGTAATCTTTATGGAAGCAGATTGCCAGGTCTTTCTCCCATGGAGGTGCCTTGTAGGTTTGAACTGCCAACCTTTCAGTTAGCAGGGAGCTCTTAACCTTTGCACCACCAGGGCTCAGGAGATATGTATGGAAAAAGAAAATAGAACATCATTAAAAGAGTCAAGCAGAATGGTGGTGGGAGTATTTCTAATACAGGGCTTAGCTGCTACCAGTTAGGAAAGCAGACAGAAGTATATGATCTACAAGGAAAAATGGCACATTATTTCTGACTCCTTTTTTTACCCCAGCCCTCACTCTCACCTCCCACTTTGGCCTGCCTAGTGAGCAATAAACACAAGAAAAGGGGCTAGACATCTTTGGTCATCATGCAAATGCAAATATAAAGCAACAATATTATACTACCCCATACCAACCAGGATGGGTAAAATAAAAAAGATACTAAATACCAAATTTTGAGTAGAATGGAGGAACTGGAACTCTAATCTACTGCAAGGGAGAGTGTAAACTGGTATAACCATTTTAAACAATTATTTGAACCTATCTATAATTTATAATTCAGCAAATTTACTTCTAGACAAATACCCATCAAAAATGAAAATATATGTTCACCAAAATACATATACTTGTAAATATCCTCCAAGGCATGAATATATTCCTTATAAATGCCTATGGCTTAGGGTGTTATTCCCTGTGGATAGTAAAGTTGATATACAGATTCATCTTCATATGGAAAAAATCTAGAGCCCTTTGTAGAACAAAATAGCAAATCCCAGAGAATCATGTTCTCATGGCTTAAGACATCCTTGTGGTTTCTATTTACACCTCTCCTGCTTTGAGGCTGGAACACATAGACCCAGTTATGAAATCACCCTTGCTTGTTAGTTTTGCAAAAATCCCGCACACCTCAAAATTTTTGTGAGTTTAATAGAGAAAAGATCACAGATGGATAAATAAAAAAAAAAAAGAGAAAGGGTATATTTTGCACCAAAGCAATATATTTAAAATGAAATGGTGAGAATGGTGGGCTTCCTTTTTCTGAAAATGCTTTTCAATTTGTTTGATGGTGGGGAGCAGAGGAACGAGACGGTTTATTCAAGAAGTAGTTTTCTGGGCAATTTGGTAACTACCTAAACAATAACCTCTAAAAATAAATATTTTGATCCATTGACTTGCTGCTTACACCTGCTTATTTCCAGTTAGATCACATATTTAAATTTAAAATACAAAAAATAAAAAATTTTTAAGAAACTATGGCATTTTTGCTTAATTTTTTAACTGATAAGGAGGAAGTGCATTCTAAAATACTCAAAGTCATAAAATAGAAAGGTGATAAGTTAGGTGTAAGAAAATATAACCAAATAGAGAAGTAGTAACTTTGGCAAAGGATAAAAGAGTACACAATACTGGGGAAACCAGCAGAACTGTATAACTCAGGGTCATGGTAGCTCCATAAACACATCCAAACTCCCTGAGGGACCAAATTACTGGGCTGAGGGACCTGGGGACCATGATCTCAGGGAACATCCAGCTCAACTGGCATAACATAGTTTATAAAGAAAATATTCTACATTCTACTTTGGCGAGTATCGTCTGGGGTCTTAAAAGCCTGTGAACAGCCATCTAAGATACTCCACTGGTCTCACCCCTCAGGAGCAAGGGGGAATGAAGAAAACCAAAGACACGAGGGGAAGATTGGTCCAAGGGACTAATGGATCACAACTACCATGGCCTCCACCAGACTGAGTCCAGCACAACTAAATGGTGCCAGGCTACCACCACTGACTGCTCTGACAAGGATCACAATAGAGGGCCCCAGACAGAGCTGGAGAAAAATGTAG
Organism: Loxodonta africana; assembly: GCF_030014295.1. Lineage (NCBI taxonomy): Eukaryota > Metazoa > Chordata > Mammalia > Proboscidea > Elephantidae > Loxodonta > Loxodonta africana. The sequence goes on along the minus strand of NW_026975094.1, from coordinate 88,426 downwards.
GAAAAAATTCTAACTCACAAAAAAAGACCAGACTTACTGGCCTGACAGAGACTGGAGAAACTGCAAGAGTATGGTCCCCAGGCATCCTTTTAGCTCAGTAATGAAGTCACTCCTGAGGTGTGCCCTTCAGCCAGAGATTAGAGATTATGGCCCACAGACACCTGCTAACCCAGAACTGAAGACACTCCCAAAGTCTACCTTTCAGCCAAAGATTAGACAGGCTTATAAAACAAACAATAACACACGTGAAGAACATGTTTCTTAATTCAATGAAGTGTATGACACCAAATGGGCATCATCTGTTCAGGACAACTGGAGGAATGGACACAGGAAACCTGAGGTGTAAAGGGAAAGTGGGAGCATGCTAATATATAGTGGGGATTGCAACCAACGGCAACAAAACAATTTGTGTATAAATTTTTGAATGAGAAAATAATTTGTGCTGTAAACTTTCACCTAAAGCAAAATAAAAATGTATCACTCATAAAGGCAAACTTAAATAAACAGAAGCAATACATCAATAGGGGTTACTATAAAATCCCCAATTAATAAATGGGCAAGACAGAAGATTGAATACGCATACTTACCTCCTTTAATTCCTTAAAGTCCACTAAAATAAAAAATAGCCATAGAAAAATCATTTTTAAAGGAATTAATATGCAAGTATCAGACTGGGAGAGGCAACCAAGAACATTGATTCCTGAGCTGTCAGTAGGGCATGAGACCTGATTTGTAGTGTAAATACCCAAAAAGGCTCAGCAAATAATGACACCTCATCCTACTTTTGAAGTGACAGTGAATGTGATGCGAAAAACAATATAGTTGAAAAAACTTAATGTAATGGAAAATGGCAGAGTAGAAAGCACCAAGTATTGGTCTCTCCAGCAAAACAGCACTAAGCTTGAAAAAAAAAAGCCAGAATCATCTATTGCAGTGCTCTGCAACCTAATCAGATACTTAGGGCAACCAGAGAACTACTTGATGAAGAGAGTGGCTGCTGAGTTTTAGTAAGAGAGCAACATGGGGGAACGAGCTACCAGCACCCATTCCTCAGCATGACCACAGACATACGGGCAGTGGCTTTTATTCTTAGAGTGGCTAACTGATGCCAGCATGGACTATAAGAACCTTGTCCTCCAAATATTTGGAGTTGTACATTTTGGTGGGTCAGGTGGTTACTTGAGGGAACACTGAGGATATTTTTGCCCTGTTTTAGCCCCTTCAGGATCCAGTGGCTGAAAGAGATACAAACAAACAAAAAAAAACTTGTTGCCATAGAGTCATTTCCAACCAACAGCAACCCTATAGGACAGAATAAAACTGCCTCATAGGATTCCCAAGGAGCAGCTGTTGGATTTGAACTGCCAACCTTTTGATTAGCAGCCGAGCTCTTAACCACGGTGCTAACAGGGTTTCTAAAGAGATATACACACCTTTAAAAAAATCTCCATATTTAAGGAAATATCTGTAAGGTCACAAACTGACCACAGAGATAATGGAACAGATGCTTGACTGACCACTCACAGGTGAAATAAAGACATTACATACATAATTTAAAAATCCACTTTGCAAATGGATGGCTGAAGCCCTCAAAAAACAACAGCAGTAACCATGATGAGGGAGAGAATATAATTTCCAGAACTGCCACATTTTAATAGTCAAAATTTCCATTTCTCAACAAAAAATTCCAGAGCATACAAAAAAACAGAAAAATATGGCTCATATAAAGTAAAGAAAAATATCTGACAGAAACAATCTCTGAGGGAGCCTAGACATTGGAAGTAGTAGTCAAAGACATTAAATCAAATATCTTAAATATGCTCAATGAAATAAAGAAAGCCATGAATAAAGAGGTAAATCACAAGAACAATGTATGAACAAATAGAAAATGTCCACAGTGGTATAAATCAAACCGGTTGCTATTCAGTTGAACCTGACTCATTGTGACCCTATAGGACAGAGGAGAACTGCCCCATATGGTGTCCAAGGAGAAGCTGGTGGATTCTAGCTGCCAAACTCTTAACCACTGCACCAGCAGAGCTCTAATAAAGATACAGAAACTTTTTTTTTTTCAGCTGTTGTGCTTTTCATCTTCATGATTTCCATTTGGTTCATTTTTATAGTTTCTATGATATAGTCTCACTCATGATGACATAGTTTCTATAATAAAGGAATTGAAACTATAAAAATGAACCAAATGGAAATTATGAAGCTGAAAACACAACAGCTGAAATAAAAATTCACTAGAGTGGCTCAATGACAGATTTGAACAGGCAGAACACAGAGTCAGCAAATTTGAAGACAAGATATTTGGAATTATCCAGTCTGAAGGGGGAAAAAAGAATAAGAAAAACGAACAGAACCTGCGTTTCCCGTGGGACATCAAACACGCCAGTAAACATATCACACCAAAACCAAACCCATTGCTGTTGAGTCGATCCCAACTCATAGCAACCTTGTAGGACAAAGTAGAACCAGCCTCATAGGGTTTCCAAGGCTGTAAATCTTTATGGGAGCAGACTGCCATATTTTTCTCCCGGCAACACATCATGGTCATCCCAAAAGTAGAGGATAGAGAGAAAGGTGCAGAAGCAAAAATAACAGCCGGACACTATCCAAATTTGATGAAAGACATAAATCATGCAGCACACTGGCCTTGGCTCAAACCCATGAGTTTCCAGGGTTTGAAGAGCAGCTATAGGGCAAGCCCCAAAGCCCAAGTCCTTTCAGTTCTCTACTTCTATCAGGTTTGGTATTGGCCAATGGCCAAAGCTGTCATAAGTTCAGTCGCAATTCAAGAGGTTAACAGACTTCTGCTTTTGATGAAAGCAGCTTCCAGGTCATTTTCCAAAGGCATGGAAAACAAACAGGAAAAATATATGGCCATACTGTATTCAGGTACAATAAATAAAAGCACTTGAGTGTTTTCTGAACTATGGTAAGGAATTTCTTGAGTACAAGAATCTCCCGGAGTGGGACATAGTTCTGTTGTACATAGGGTCACTATGAGTCGGAATTGACTCAATGGCACCTAAAGACAACAGCAACAGGGAGTAGGATGTGCTACCAGGAATAGTGTCAAGAAAGGCTTCAACCAAGAAGTGATGCTTGAAACATTAAAAGGGCACAGGTACAGAGATAGCAAGAATGAGTGGCCACTTTTACCATCAATCACAAGAAGCAAATACAATCAAGTGTGTTCTGAGCTATGGCAAATTGTTTCTAAAACACAATGGAGTACACAGCAGGGAGTGACGAGTTATACCAGCAGTAGGGTCAGAGAAGGGTTTACCAGGAAGTGATGCTGAGCCAAATGTGGAAATATCAGTAGCTGGTTAAAAAGTAGGAAATGGCCCAATATATTCAGGAAACCCCAAGTATTCTCCTGAGGCCACAGTGCAAGTGCATGGGTATCATGAACGTAAAAATTCTGAGGAGACAGAGTGAAGCTATTGGGGCATTTTTGCTGCATTTCTGAGCAAGAAAGTTCTTCTTTTGTCGTTTTGTGTTTAGAGATGCTTGTCCCGGTTCTACCCTTTGCAGTCACACAAAACAATCCTCCTCTCCTCCTCATCTGAGACCTTCCGTTTTCCTCCAAGTTATCAGATTCCCTTCTGTTCACCAACAAAACTTTCTAAAACCCCTTCTCAAATGGTTTCAACAATTTTACTGGTTGCTTTTCTAAACAGCGCTCTAGAACAAAATCAAATGTGCAGCAAAGCAGAGAACAGTGGGCTTTTTCCTGAGGGCTCTGCTAGGCCTCCCATGTGGGTTGACCATGGAGGTCCTTATACTCATTGCTTTTCTGTGAGGCCATAATGCTAACCCTTTTCCAGAAGGCCCAAGAGAAAGCATGGGAAGGGGGTAAGTGTACCATATTCTGGGGCTCAGAGCCAGGAAGATCAATGAATTTGGGTCAACAGCCTACCCATGAGTGATGGTGCTTTTAGGCACCACATCGAAGAGTTCTATTCTGCGCTGATTTTCTACAAAGGATGGGTCTTTTGGGGGACTCATTATTCATCATTCATTGATCCAACTAATATATGTCAAGTATCTACTATGTGTCAGGTACTATCCTACTTTCTAGGACTACACGTATAAGGCAGACCTTGTGTTTGCCCCTAAGTTGCTTATAATCCTTCTAAAGGAGATAGATTTTTAAATGAGGATCTCACGTGAACAGTTGAGTGGGGTGGGGAGGGGGAGTGTTATCATGTAGGGATTATAGAGTGATCTGATATACTTAGAGCAGGAATATCAAGTAGTTTAGGCAGACTCAGCAAGCTGTGACATGAAGTATAACAATGTTGTTGTTGTTGCTATGTTCTATCAACTCGATTCCAACTCCTACTGACCCCACGTGACAGAGTAGAACAGCCCCATAGGGTTTCCAAGGCTGTAATCTTTACGAGAGCAGATAGCCAGCTCTTTCTCCCCAAAAGCCACTAAGTGGGTTTGAACTGACACCTTTTTCCTTAGTAGCCAACACTTAACAATTGCACCACCATGGCTCCTCTAACAGTGAGCATTCACACAATCTTAGTCTGTAGCAGTCACTGTTGTTAAAGGTGGCATCCTCTCAACAACCCTATGAGAAGGATAAAAAAAAAAAAAAAAGAGTTCTCTTAATCTGACAGGTGATGGAAGTGAGGCATAGAGAGGTTAAATGCCTCATCCAAGGTCATATGGCAGGTATATGGAGACACTGGGACTCAAGCCCAGGAGTTTGGCTGGGGCCTGCTGTCTTCACCATCATGGTTCACCACGGAGAAGAAGGGAGGGGAGAGAACATCTTCCATCCGAAGGGAACAGCCTATGTGAAGCCTCAGCTGCAAAGGAGGCCTGAGAGGGCTTCAGAGTGCACATGTGTTTCTAGGACTGGAGCAAAGTGGTTCAAACAGTGTCAGAGGAGTGGCTTGGGGAACAACAGCCCTTATACTGTTATCATTCCCTGGACTCTCAAGTCACCCCAGTGGATATTAACCTGTTTAAGGGCAGGGGAAAGGTTCAATTCATTCTTTCTATATTATTTCCCTTAAAATAACTTCCTAACCCCTGCCAGAAGAGTTGCCACATTTTTCTTGTTGCCGTGTATGGATTCACAATGGGCCCTTGGAACTGAGATATGTCAACAATGATGTCACACAAGAGTTACGGGAAGCCATGGTGTTCACTCAGATCCCAACGGCTCTTTGGAGAGGTTGTTGATCTGAGGTCTTCTGTGGGAGAGCGACTTAAGCTACCAGTTGCCAGAGAGTGTTTCCTAAGTCAGAGTCGTCCAGCTAGTGAGAGTTTGGGATATCTTCTCTAACTGGGAGGAGGGAGAAACCTCCTTCAGAAAACCACCCTTTTTGGCTCATCTTCACCCAGGGATGGAGCAGCGGAATGCAACGAAGAGGCCTTTCTCTAAGAATTGAGGTGGGAGGAAAATTCTTCCCAATCAATTAGAGCTGGCAGTGAGGGGTTGTATTTCCCTGAAAAAGAAGGCCACAAGGAGAGAAGATGAAGCCTTTGATGTGGGATGACCGGGCTCACTAAGGTTTTTGTTGGGAAAGTACTTCCTGCCATTTAGTAGACGATTAAGCAAAGTAGGTAATGTGAAGGAATAAATGCGTTAATCATAAAATTCTACTGTAACCTGAGGGTTTTTCAGAGTAGGGAGGAGAAGACACTCAATATTTTAGGCATATGCTTCTATCTCTGGGATTGAAGGAGGCAAGTGGTCACCTAGGGCAGTGGGTGAAGGACCAGGAAGAAGGGTGGTTATGGAGACTTGTACTTATTTTTAATATGTTCTAATGAGATCGAATTGATAAGTCATGTGATGAACTAAAAGAAATAAAGGTATTTGAGGAGTTTTGGGAGTGGGTGGTGTGAGAGAACACGGTACCCCACGCTGACCCAGAGTTGCCGGTCACTGTGAGCCCCAACAGTTCCCAGCCTGGACTCAGGCAGCAGAAGGTCTGGGCATGACTTGCTGCCTGAGCTCCAGGGACTTGCCCTTTTCCTCCAAGTTCTAAAGTTCTATTTAGACTTGAAGTTTTAAAATTTTACCACACTGAACCTGAGCTTATGCTGTAAATCCTGGTGGCACACCCTGATACTATAACCTCTTCCACCACCCACCCCTTTTTCTTCTCTGCTTTTCTCCTGTATTGCCCCACAGTGGCTGAGCCCTGCTTTCTGCTCCCTCCTTGGTCTCTGTATCTCTCTAACATACTCCTGGGAGGTCCCTCCTCTCTATCCTGTATCTCACCTTGGAGTTTTCTGTCCATCCAACTCACACAACCTACCTCCATCTCTTTCTTCTCTCTGAGCTCTCCAGTCCTTCCCTCAGATACAGAAAAACCTACAGACCTTTAGGCTGACATGGACAACCCACCCAGACACACCCAGGTGAGGTAGTTGTATTTGACCACTGACGTCTGTGGAATCAAGACTCTCAGATACATACAGTCATCTGTTTTCTGCCTGAGGACCTTGAAAGAGTTCATCTAAGATGGACCTGTAGAGGGGACTTCTGTTTACAGAAAGATAAGTTTAACCCTCTGTTGCTTGTTTAGGAAGGGTACAAGGAAGAGGTATACCTGTAAGGTTTTTAACAAAGTATACAAATTTTTCTTTCTCTTTAGGTACGGCGCCTCTATAAAAGTCCTCCCTTCAAAGAGAGTTAAAAGAGATGAGCATTTCTCCTGTTTGAATGTTTACTTGTTAAATATGGTAAGAAAATCACCGGCGTAGAAGAAATCTTTAGGAGAAGTTTCAGACTGTTAAAAAGGTTCAGGGAAATGAGGACATTTACATGTTCCAAAGGAGGAAATTCACTTGGCATTCAACATATCAATGCCACGAAAAAATTAACTTGAAGATTCTTTGTTTACAAATATGAAACCCCACAATACTATTTTCAAAGGGCGTGAACTTTTGTTACAAGGCACTACTATCACTAGAAGGGGACCTTTGGTGGCACAAACCGTTTGTGCTCTACAGATAAATGAAGGGTTAGTGGTTCCAACTCACACAGGTGCGTCCTGAAAGAGAGGCCTTGCTTCTGCTTTCATAATGATTACAGCCAAGAATACTCTATGGAGTGCAGCTTTACTCTGTAACACATGGTATAGCCATGAGTCAGAATCCACTGCTTGGAAATGGCTATTATCATTGGTACCATTTTGCAGAGATTTTATTGCTCACAGCAATGCCCCCAAAAATATGGTAGCTTTGGTGGAAAGAGAGAAGGGACGAGGTCTGCAGAGGTGGAGGATGCTGGTGATGGAGAGGCCTCCAGGGATTCCTGAGACCAGAGCCTTGGGCTCCTATATGAAGATCAGGGCCATGAGAGCTCATATAAATTAACTATTCTCAGAGGTCTCTATCCAAAAGGAAAATGCCCAAGAATCCACAACATCTCAAGCAAAAAACCCAAGCTCTAGGGCCAGAAAGACTCCACTACCATCAGAGAGGCCTTTTCCCTCAGCTTCCACTGAGCAGATATCTCATTCATCCAGCTAAGGGGCTACCCCAGAGAAGCGATGGGTAAGGTGTGTATATTTCACCCAGGTGCACACGGTCAAGGGGGTGGCTGTGTCCTGGCAGACCAAAACCTCCTTTGCCCCCGTGGAACAGATGCCCCAAGTCTTTGAGGCCGAGCTCTCTGAGTAGAGCACCGTCGCTGTGCCCCCAGTCTGGCCAACACTGAGTCCCTGGTAAGCACCCTGGGGCCTTGGAAGGAGGGGCCCCAGGCCCGCACCACTGAGCCCAGCGTCTGAGGAGAGGAGCATGGGGAAAGCCTCCACGCAGTCACCCTGGAGTGGCTAGTGACCCATGAGCGCAGCTTCCACTGCTTGGCCTGCTGCCTTGTGTTCAAGTCCCAGGAGGCCCTGGTGGCTCACATGGAGCATGGAATGAGCCAGGGCTTCAGCAACCAGGTCCTCTGTGAAGAGCTGCTGGAAAAGGAACTGCCACCCTCACCCCCATGCAAGCCCAGAGGCTGCCACCAGCTGGCCAAGGCCACTTGATGGCCTCCAAGAAGAGGGAGGTGTGGGAGAGGAGTGCCGTCTGCAGGAGCTGGAGGGGCAGCTGGAGAAGCAGAGAGAGCAGCTGAGGAGGTTGAGGCACCAGCTGGTGAGGTTGCAGAGGCAGGAGGCCAGGCTACAGAGGGTGGGGGCACAGCACTGAAGCCAGAGGAGGAAGAGCCTGAAGACCTGCTAGCAACTTGGGACTGGGAGGAGCAGGGCATTTGTGCTGGGAAATGTGGGTCGTCTCATCAGCTGCTACCCAAAAGATATGTGGCCCACGGAAGAAAGGCCTGGCAATCTACTTCTGTACTATCACAGTCATTGAAAACTCTGTGCAGTGCAGTTCTACTCTGAAACACCTGGGTTCACCATGCATTGAAATCAACAAGACAGTAGGTTTTTGTTCTGTTAAGGCCTCTGTTCAGGCTCCTTTAACCCACCTGCCTGTAAGAACCTCTCCTCCCAGCCTGTGCCCCAATCCAACTACTCCAAGTGCATGGAGAGCTGCAATCCTAGGGGGACCTGGAAAGAAGGAGCCCCAGAACACCTGACTGCAGACACCAGGTCTGCTCAGAGGTTCCCCTAGCCTAGGAGAGGAGAGGACAGGCCTGATCTGGATGGTGAGGTCTCAGAACTCTGAGAATGAGCACAGCATAAGGAGGGGGGGAGAAATGGGATTTCAGTGGGACTTGGGAGGCTGAGGGGGACTCTGCAAAGACAGCTCCAACGGAAGTGTGCTGGTGAACGGGGTGTCACTGAGTTCTTTGCATAGAAGGAACCAGAGAGAGAGTAGGCTGTGGCGAGACCTGCCTGTAGGTGAGCAGTGGGCGTAAGGCCCTACCCAAGGACTCTGGGTCACTTCTCATCATCCTCCAAGCATAGAAAGGAGGAGGTCCTGGTTGGGCAAAGAGGAGGAGGTGGTGAAATAAAGAGCTCACCGCATTCAAGTCTACTGCCCTCACTGGGGGAATTTGGGTTTGTTGCTGTGATTTAGTGTTGCCTCTTTGGAGGAAACCCTCATGGCGTATTGGTTAAGTGCCACGGCTGCTAACCAAAGCGTCGGCAGTTCGAATCCACCAGGTGCTCTTTGGAAACTCTATGGGGCAGTTCTACTCTGTCCTGTAGGGTCACTATGAGTCGGAATTGACTTGGCGGCACTGGGTACTGGGCCTCTTTGGACTGGAGTGGGAGATGGTTTAGAAAAACTCTCCTGGGTGTCCCTTTTCTGCATAACAGTAGATCTAGTAGTGTCTGCGTAACTCATGCAAAGGATGAGTTCCTAGGATGTAAGGAAACTTTTTTTTTCTTTTAAAAAACCTTTTTCTGTTTGATTTTGCACATATCAATGACACTAGCTTGTTCTTTCTTTTTTTCTGTGGTATAATTTGGCCAATCCTGGGGTCAGAGAACGGGAAGAAAAAGACTGGACTGGAAGTATAGGAACAAAGGCAGACGAGGCCTCTTAACCCTGGGAGAACACAGATGGTTAGAGGTGAGGCCAGCAAGGGGCAGATTCAGGCCCAGACTGTATAATGAGCAGAAAAGCCCAAGTCTTAGACACATCATCATGTCCCACGCCCTGGGAAGCCCTGGAAGATGCCAGGGGCATGTTGACCCTCCTGGGAGATAAGACCCCAAATGGCACAGGGAAGCCTTCAGGAGCAAGGAAGGGAGGGCAGGGCCTCCAGGATGGGCATCTCCATCCACAGGCTGCCCTGTGTATATTTCTCAGTGACAGTAATGGCTCCTGCGAGGGACGGGGTCAGAGGCAGACAGAAGCGAGAGCTTTGAAAAATTTGAGACAGGGTTAATTCTGCCAGTACCAGAGGATGAAAAACGAAAGCCTGTGGTTCTCAGGGGTACAGACCTGCCAGGGGCCTGACGTATACAGGGTGGGCAGAGGTGTCTGGAGAGGTCCACCTGTCTAAAGACTTATGGCCATAGTCTTCATTATCCTAAAAGCAGCAATTTCCCAGTTAATTTCCTCTACGTTTAAACCAAAGCCAAACCCATTGCCATTGAGTCCTGATAAAAGGCCTGGAGTGCGCAAGGGTAGGTTTTCCAGTAGAGCGATGAGGGGAGGAAGATGGTAATACCATACCAGACAAGGAGACTCTTCTTTGTGCCTTGTGTTACCTACTCAATTGCACATGGTGTTCAGCCCTCATCTTTGCGTGTACACGTGTACATGCATTAAGAGTTACTATATTGACCTCGCAGAATTCTTTTTGGTCCTTTCTAGGGATAGAGATCAGAAGAGGTCACTGGCTTCATATACCAAACATGAAATCTGCAGTCTGACTTTTGTACAGTCTGTGTTTGTGTTCTCTATCCAGGGATTAAAATCTCTGATCTGACATTAAAGATTGGTTTTTTTTCCTGCAAGAAAAAGAGGAAGACCCTCAACAAGATGGATTAACACAATGGCTGCAACAATGGGATCAAACAGCAACAATTGTGAGGATGGCGCAGGATGGGGTAGTATTTCCTACTGTTGTACATAAGGTCATTATGAGTCGGAACCAACTTGATGGCACCTAACAGCAACAACAACATAAAAAAATAGTTTTAAAAACATACATGTCATATTTTACGACTTGCACATATCTTATAATCTTATTATGACATACGTAACAGTACAAATTTGTAAAGAAGTTATAATACAAGCCATCCCTACATGTGTGTGATGCTCCTGCTCCCCCAAGGTGTCCAGTGTTCAAAGACACATGTGTGTTCTTCCTTACATTTCTCTTTTCTGGGACACATGTTACAGTCGTACGTATCCATGTAGATCTATTTGCATGTTTGCTGTTACAGAACCTTCAACACAGTCTACCCACATTGCTCCTTGCCCCTTTTTTCACTTGACATTTGATCATGGCTCCCCTGTAAGTCAGTAGATATGGAACTAATGCTGCTTAGTTCTTCTAATTTTTTAACTCGTATTTATACATAAAGAATGTAAATAAATGGGAACAATGACAATGTGCAACCTATACACTTTCATATAACTCTACAGAAATGAAAACACAAAGCAGCTATGATCTTTAAAAAAAACCCACTGCCAATGAGTCAATTAAGCATAGTTTTTTCAGTATGTTCTAGCTCCCCACCCCTTGTCCCTTCCCATAACTGAATCTAAGATAGTTCATATCAACAATCAGGTAAGTGTTCTATCTTATTATTCTTGCTTAAACTATCATACTCACACATGCAAATAACCACATCTACTCATTTATGGATATATATATGCTTGGATTCAAATACATTTGGTTATTTGTTATTGTTTTACCCATATGGGCTCACTTTATATATATACTTCTCTCTGTCTTGGTTTTTTTTCTTCAATGATACTTCACAGTGATTTCACTTACTAATCTTCTATAGCTCTGTTTCATTCTAATGACTACCATATATTATTATATGATATGGTTATTATATTATTATTGTAATATTACTGGAATATTTGAATATTATGCATTAAAATTTTATTATAATATCACATCCTTAATGGGCAATAATTTTATTTTTCCTTTTTTGTCTTTAACAATAACCATCCTTTGCATATACTACATGGAGCCCTGGTGGCACAGTGGTTAAGAGCCCAGCTGCTAACCAAAAGGTTGGCAGTTCGAATCCACCAGCTGCTCCCTGAAAACTGTATGAGGCAGTTCTACTGTGTCCTGCAGGGTTACTATGTACTACAAGATTTGTATCTGTGGGGTAGATTCTAATGAGTGAGATTTCCAGTTCAAAGAATGTTTTAAAAAGTATAGAGCCATGTCTATGTCTTTCCCCTAAAAGTCTGTAGTAACGCACCTGTCTTTGTCATCTAGTGCTGCTATAACAAAAGTACCACAAGTGGATAGCTTTAACAAAGAGAATTTATTCTCTCACTGTCTAGTAGGCTACAAGCCCAAATTCAGGGTGGCTATCTATCTCTGTTAGCTCTGGAGAAAGGTCCTTGTCATCACTCTTTCCTTGGTCTGGGAGCTTCTCAGTGCGGGAATCTCAGGTCAATTGCTTCCCTTTCCTTTTATCTCTTGTAAGGTAAAAGGTGGTGCAGGCCACACGCCGGGGAAACTCCGTTTACACTGGATCATAGTAAGGGTGTTAAAATCCCACCCTAATCCTCTTTAATGTAAAATTACAATCAAAAGTGGAGGACAATTACACAATACTGGGAATCATGGCCCAGACAAATTGATATATACCTTTTGGAGGGGACATAATTCCATCCATGACAGCACCTTTCCAGCCATGTCTGAGGGCATCCTTCTCCCCACAGCCCAGCCAGCCATAAGTGGTGTTGATTTTTCAATTGTGCCGGTTTCACTGGGATTTTGACTGACATTTTCTTAACTATCAGTGTTTTTGAAACTTTGATTATTTTTATTGGGGATTTGGATATTTTCTGAATGGTCGGTAATTGCTCATTACCGACAGTTCTGATGAGGGTCACAATACATAGATGCTGAAAAAGTGGGAGAAAAATGAAGAACAGAGCTCAGATTATTAAAAAGTCCAGACTTACCGGACCAGTTGAGACTATATATATACTTATAATACAAACCATCCCTGAGATACTCTTTAAACCTTGTACTGAAACTATTCCCTGAGTTCATCTTTTAGCGAAATAGCAGACTGGCACACAAAATAAAGGGTATTATCCATCAGTATGGCACTCCATTAAAAAACCATTATGTGCAGCCAAAATGTCAACCATTACTCTAAAGCAAAGATGAGATGATAAGGGGGCAGGGAAACTAGAGTACTGGAAATGGAACAACCGGAACACAATTAAAGACACTGTTGACACGCTGTGAAAGATCTGAATGATTTTTGTAGAAATTGTCAGATGGGAACCTAATTTGCTGCGTAAAGTTTCACCAAAAACATAATAAAATATTATTTAAAAAAATCATTGCTCATTTTCCAAGTGCCAAATTTTTGTGTCTCCTTCATCTAAAGTAGGAATAGTTATTAGTCCTTTGTCATCTACGTTTCAAATTTTTAAATCTTTTGCTTGTTTATCTCTTCTTTTTTCTTTCTTTTTTTTTTTTTTTGCAAGCTATTTTCCTCTCTTCAATAATTGAAATGTTTTATGCTCAATTACATCTACCTTTTCTCTTATAATTTCTGGATTTCCTATATAAGTTAAGAAAATCTTACATGTAACTTCCTAATTTTCTGTTAAGATTGTTGTTGATTTATACATTAAATTTGTAAATCAATGCAGTATTTTGGCACACTTTTCTATAAGGACAATCAGTTGAGTCAGCACCATTTATTATGAATTTTCTATTTTGTTCCACTGGTGTATTTCTCAGTTTCTAGTATAAACCCTGGTGGCGCAGTGGTTAAGAGCTATGGCTGCTAACCAAAAGGTTGGCAGTTCAAGTCCACCAGGCGCTCCTTGGAAACTATGGGGCAGTTCTACCCTGTCCTATAGGGTCACTATGAGTCAGAATCGACTCGACAGCATGGGTTTGGTTTTTTGGTTTAGTATAATGTATTAATTTGTTCTATTATTCAATGAAAGAAGGCTGCACTTACTATCCTTTTTCATATTTCAATTGTCTGTTCTTTGGTATAAGGAGCCCTGCTGGTGCAATGGTTAAGCACTTGGCTGCTAACCGAGAGGTTGGCGGGTCGAACGCACCCAGCAGCTCTACAGGAGAAAGACCTGGGAATCTGCTTCTGGAAAAATTACAGCCCCCTCCCTTCCCCCTCAAAAAAAGAAAAAACCCTAAGTGGCAGTTCTACTCTGTATTCGGTTCAACAGACAACTATTTTGGTATTCTAATGGGAATCACATTATATATATATCTTAGTTTTGAAACACTTGACTTGTTTTACAAGTCTTCACGTTTGGGAGAACAGGCATTTTTTTGCATTCAATCGGGTTTTGTTTTATTTACTTCAGTAGATTATTTTCTTCATATAGGTTCCTTACCGTTTCTATCAAAACATTTCCCTAAGTATCTTATTGTTTTTGACACTATTTGGTACAATCAAATAGCAGAGAAAAAAGAATGGTCTATCCTTCCCATTTTCATTTTTTCGCGTGCTTATTTCTGGTCAGAAATATAGAACTGATTTTGGTATATTTGTCCTATATCCTGCCACTTTATCAGCAATTTTATATTCGTCCTCTAGGTTTGCAATTATATCAGCATTAAAAAAGTTTTAAAATCTTTTAATAGTTACCCTCGTTATTTAAAATTTCTGGCTTATTCTTTCACCGTCAAAACTATATTCTGGGATAGAAGTAATTATAGCTATCTTTGTTTAGTTGCAAATTTTATCAAAATGAATGGACTGTTTTGTAGTCTATCCCACATCTTTTAAGTTTTGGGATAATTCGTTGTGCACCAGTAGATAACAAACACATTGACCTTGCCGACCATGATTGCATTTAGCTTCGTGGGCAAGTTGGGGAGAGTTTCATCTTCATCTATTCTTTGATGGATCCTGTCTAAGGCCAAAATTAACTGTTCTTTGCATGTTTCATGAAATCTGCTGAGAGCCAACCAGGCCTGTAATTTTCTTTGCAGGAAGATTTTTAACTCTAATCCCTTTTCGACTCAATGGCAAGTAGTGAAAACAACAATCCATTTTGCTTCATGGAATCTTCTGGCAATAATTTATTAGAGAAGTTTCCAATGTGTGCTCTAGGCTGCTGGAAAGCCATCTTTAAAGATTATGTGGATATTCACTCTTTTCGGCCTTATCCAAACCCATTAATCAATCCCAGATTCTCCCCATTTCCACAAAGGTCCTTTCCTGCATCCACTCCTGGTACCAGTTCCCTCCTCTCAGACTTTGTATTTTCTGAAAAGAAATGAACAGTGTGCCACCCAAGCAGTGTCGTGCCCACAGGCTCCTGAGTCCAAAATAGGGAGGATACTGTCTTCAAATATTCTTTTATTTTCTATTTTTGTCTGTACTTAATTTCTTTTTCATACCGTATCGTAATTGTTTTAAAGTTGTGTTTTTATGTCTGGGTCTGAAACCCAGCTGGGATTCCCTTTGTGTGTGGTATGTTGTGGTGTCCAGCTGCATGTGGGCATCAAAAGGACACCTTTTTCAGGAGGGTGGGGATGGGGAGGGTGCTGACACATTGCGGGGATTGCAACCAATGTCGGGGAAAATTTTTGTATGAATTGCTGAATGGCAAACTAATTTACTATGTAAATTTTCACCTAAAGCACAAAAATGTTATACGCACACACACGCACGCACAGTGTGAAACTAAAAGGCAGGGAGAGGCAGTTGGGGCGGTTGGGCCAACCACAGTGGGTGCTGCGCGCGGGGAGAGGAGCACTCCAGGGCGTCACGGAGTCCTGCGCCCAGCAGGGCTGGCAGAGGACCTGAGCCTGGGTCCGGTGCCTCTGGCGAAGGGCCAGCTCCCCTCATACCTGCCTGCCAGCCAGGCTCCAGCCCCTGCCCTCATCCCTCTGAGTCTCCCCCACCAGTCTCCTCATTGCTACCACTAAAATTTAGGAGGAGGCCAATGCCACGGAGGAGGTGGCCCAGAACCTGGACTTCAGGAGCTCCACGTGCACCGCCGGGCCCGCAGCACTTCCGCTGCGAATCCGTCAGCTGTGGGGTATCCCTAGGACGCTGGGCACGGGTGAGTGAGTTGTGATCACACATGGGCTTCTAAATCCGTCCATGGGAAACCCCGGGGGGTGCACTTCCAGGAGGAAAAGGCCAGGCCAAAGAGGCCACCCTGTCAGGTGGACCCTCTCTCCAGTCAGGACTCACCGCCTGCACCGCACTGGGAAGAGTCCTCCCAAGGGTTCACCCCTAGATTGAAGGCCACGATCAGACTTTGGGGATCCCCAGGCTCCCAGAGCTGCAGCACCGCACGGGGAGGGTGAAGTGGTGCTTACCGGCCAAGCCCTGGCAGCAGTTCCTCTTGCATGTGACCCCTTTGTCAGCCTGAATTTCTTGCACTGTTTTTCCACCAGCCTGGCATTCTGCAACAGAAGCTGCAGGGAGAGTTGCTTCATGAAGCTGCTTTGCACTGAGGTCCTGAGCCTGTGCACTCCCAGGACGAGGTCCCATGATTTTAGTTGGATGGTTTCTTTCCAATGACATGTTTTCCTAGATTTTCTTCTCAGCCCTATCTAGTTCTTTCTTCTTTTCCTCCCACCTCCATTTTGTTGGCTCCTATGACATCTATCAGTTCTTTTGCCCCCACCCTCCCATGACTCTGCCACTGTAGACCCCACCCTGGAAGACCCCCATGGAAGGTGCTAGAGAGTGGTTCATGGGCCCCTAGCTGCTCAGCAATTTGGGGAGGGGGTATCTAGGGATCTACACTTCTAAGAAGCTCTTCAGGTAATTCTGGTCCTGATGCAATGGAAGGCTTTATTTTAGAGGTCAGCTGTGAGCAGGCCCCTACTGAGAATGGCTGTGGCAGGTTTCCCACACACCTCTCTGCTTTGCTCAGTCTAGGGGAGACAGAAGAAGATTGCAGAGCTGAGCTGCAAGGATTTCCTGCAGCAAAGCCTGCCCTGGTGTGGGCTGGGGAATTTGTTTCCCCAATTCTCATCACTAGTGGTGAGCAGACCGTTCTCTGCTCAGACTAAAGAAGAGTTAACAAAATGAGCTTGAAACAATAAATGCCTGCTTGGAGCCCTAGTTGCTAAAAAAAAAAAAGGGGGGGGGGAGTGAAACAAGAATCCAAAGGACGTGAAATGAGCCTCCTCTTTTGACACCCTCCCTGGTCCCTAACTTTCTCATCTTCCACCTCCCAAGACTGTACAAACTGAGTTCAGATCCTGGAATAAAGATCCCCAGGAATATTGCTGCTTTCGTCACCCCGTGAGGGTTTCCCGAGTGCTGGCTGGAATAAGGTCTGAGAATCCTCCAGGGGCTGCCCAGGCCTGTGTACTAGACATTCAACACACCGAGATTCAGAACCACTTCAGTTTTCCAACACTCGGGCTTGACCCCAGGGACCTGACCCTGAGGAAGCTGAGATTTTCTGAAGTCAATACTCCCACCCACTCCTCAGGTTCTCCCCATCTGAGCCTCGGGATCAGTCAGGCCTCACGTCCTCTCAGCAGTGTTTCTGCTAAAGGACAACAGAGGGTACTGTAAGGAGCACTGGTGGCACAGTGGTTAAAGTGCTCAGCGGCTAGCCAAAAGTTTGGTGGTTCAAACCTGCCAGCCACTCCACGGGAGAAGAGGTGGCAGTCTGCTTTTGTGAAGATTTACAGCCTTGGAAACCACGTGGGGCAGTTCTACTGTGTCGTATAGGGTCTCTATGAGTTGGAATTGACTTAATTGCAGTAGGCTTGGGTTTTTAAGGGCACTGTGGGTTTGTGCTCTATACCTTGAGCACCTGCCCCCTCTGAAAGGTACAAGGAGCTACTGAAAGGACACCATCATAACTGGCAGAAGCCACAGCCCATGGTGCTGAGGGAAAGCTGGGAGGGAGAGAGAGGTGGGTGAGTTAGAAAGGCCCGGTCTGTAGGCAGCCAGGGGCCAGGGTGACCTGAAGCCAGAAAGCTGACTGAAGACAAAAAGCTTCAAACCTGCCCCTCCTGAGTCTGTTTCTTCTTTCAAAGCCTTTTCAAAGTCTTTCGCTGCTCTTATTGGCTAGGCCTGAAAGGCCTTTGCTTTAACATGAAGGAGCCTCCAAAGCCTCTTGGGGCAAAGGATGGCCCAGGAGGCCCTGCCCACCACACTCCGTCCTTCCCGCAAGTCCGAGGGCCAGTAGTTTCAGCCTTCCAGCTCCTCCACCGATCTAATGACTTGAAACAGGATTTCACTGAAGCTGAAACATAACATAGACTGGAAATACTCCTGGGTTCTCTTCTCACAGCAGCTGATCGCCTGGTTCCTAGTTTTATTAGAAAAGTTAGATAAGGGACGAGAAGAGGAGATTGTGGAATGCCTGACATCTTAGCGCCAGTTTTTTTTTTTCTTGAGGAGAAAAGAAGGCGGCATTTACTGTGTCCTTTTTTTTTTCCTTGAGTCTCACAAAATTCTCACAAAGACCCTCTCAGTTAAGGACTGTTGGGAAGTGCCTTGCTTTTCTTTTAAACTTTGTCCTGAGGTGCTTTGATTATGGAGCATATATGAAGAATTTTCCCCTCAGGGAAGCATTCTAATTCTTACCTAGACTGTAAGCAGGATGAGGACATATTAAGTGCTAAGCTTGGTACATAAGGGAGTGGGGACCCCTCAAAGCAGGCCTGTAGAGAGGTTCATTCATGATTCCCTGGGAGGCACACCCGTTGCTCCAGACGTCTTTGAAATGCCTCCCTGGGGAAGGCCTTCAGGGCTGGTTCCTGGCCACGTGGGAATTCAGTCCCGTTTTTCTGTTAACACTGCTCATTTGGGGTCCAAAATGATATTGCCCAATGTCTCATTTCCAAGGCCTCTGCTGTGAGTGTGACTAAGACAATATGGGAATTCTTAGAAGAAAATCCTGCAAGAAAGGCACTTTTTAAATTCAGTATTTTTCAAACCAATGAAGTCTTCATTCTTACTGAAAAAGGAGGGAAAAAAATGCCACAAACTCGGGGGGGGGGGGCGGGCGGGGATATTTGCAATGAACATAACTACGTAAGGATAGGCATTCAGAATATGTTAAGATCTCTCTCAGTGAATAGAGAAAAAGCAAAAACCCAATGGAGAAGAGTCACTAGAAGGCAGATTATAGCAGAGGCACCTAAAATGGCCTATAAACCCGAGCTCCTCAGAAGTAATCAGGGATCATCACAGAGACCACACAGAATAGTCCTTCCCACACAGGAAGCCGTCCAGGGCCAGGCCCCTGAATGAACGTGTTATGAAGCTCTCACTGAGAAAAGAGGATCAGTCTATACCACCACTGGGGCCCACTCGGCATCCTGCATGCCTTTGACCAGAATACCTAGGTTCTGCTTCTGGTTAAATAAAAAAAACAGGTGACCTTATAGGGTGGGGTTTATTTCCCTTAGCCCAGCTTCTCAAAACGGGTGTCTGCTGCCCAAGAGGAGAAAATCAGAGGGAAAACCCATGCAGTGCGCAGATGGGCAGATG
This sequence comes from Loxodonta africana, assembly GCF_030014295.1. Taxonomy (NCBI): domain Eukaryota; kingdom Metazoa; phylum Chordata; class Mammalia; order Proboscidea; family Elephantidae; genus Loxodonta; species Loxodonta africana. The sequence goes on along the minus strand of NW_026975094.1, from coordinate 69,359 downwards.
ACCTGTCTGTTTCCCTGGGGCCAGCCCTGAAATCCTATAGCCCATTTCAAGGTGGCACAGCATGGCCATATTGAGAGGGAAATCTCCATGGTTCCCTGAGATGAGCTCACAGCTCTGCCCATGCCCTGGCCCATTCCAGCACCACCTCTGGCCCCCAGAATCTAGGATTTAGATGTGACTAATTAGCTCACCATTTAAAATTCATTGCTCAAAATCCATTTCCTTATTAAGGGTTACCCTGACCACCCTTTTAAAATTGCAACCAGAAAATCTCTTCCCTCCCATTCACACTCACATGCTCCCTAGCCCTGCCCTATTTTATCACTAGCACTTATCACCTTTAACTGTCTTAGTCATCTAGTGCTGCTGTAACAGAAATACCACAAGCTGATGGCTTTAACAAAGGGAAATTTATTTTCTCATACCCTAGTAGGCTAAAAGTCCAAAATCAGAGCACCAGCTCCAGTGGAAGTCTTTCTCTCTCTGTCATCTCTGGAGGAAGGTCCTTGTTACCAATCTATCCCTGGACTAGGAGCTTCTCTGTGCAGGAACCCCAGCACTGCTTTCTTAGTGTTATGAGATCTCCAACTCTCTGCTTACTTCTCTTTCATTTTATCTCTTGAAAATAAAAGGTGGTGTACATACCCCGGAGAAACTCCCTTTACATTGGATCAGGGATGTGACCTTAGTAAGGGGGTTACAATCCCACCCTAATCCTCTTTAACATAAAATTACAATCACAAAATGAAGGGCCATCACACAATACTAGGAATTATGGCCTAACCAAGTTGAGACATATTTTGGGAAGACACATTTTGATCCATGACATTCCACCCTTTGCCCCCCAACCAAATGCATGTCCTTGCTACATGTAAGACGCATTTACTCCATCATATCACAGCAAAAGTCTTAAATCAACTCCTAGTCTAAAATCCAAACATTCCTCTTCATCTGTGAAATCTAGAATATAAGTTTTCTGTTTTCAAATGCAGTGGCAGGACAAGTGCACGCTGTATATTTCCATTACAAATGGAGAAACTGGAAGAATAGAAGGGATAACAAGCACCAAGCAAGTTAACAGAACCCATTACATTAGCCCTAAAGGCTTTGCAAATAATCCTCTGTTCTCTGAGACCATTTACACAATGGCCCAGCCCTCTGAACTCTAGGTATTGGCCACACTCTCCGGATTCTGAGCAGAGGCCCCAGGGCCCTGGGCTTCAGCTCTGCCTTCCTGACCCACTGGGATGGCAACTCTGCTCCCTCGACTTTAGTCATACCATTCTCCTTGTCCATCTTAGTGGCTACTCAACCCTTAGAAACACCAGAAGCCATGGCTCCACTTCGAAATCCCAAAGGTCAAGGCTATACCTTTTGAGACTAAGGCAGCTCAACTTCCGGTGTTCCTTGTCTCTTTAAACTCTGCTTTTTGGCTTCTTGGCCCTCTGGCCTTATGCCCACATCTGTCCTATTGGGGCAAGTGTTCCAAAGCTCAGTAGCTCCCCCGATAAGTGCCTGGAGGCACCCCACTCTGCCAGGAATCCTCCAGCACACAGGCACTCAGCTCTCTCGCTCCTTGGGTCGACTTCAGCACTGTCTGGCCCTGGTTTCCTGGGTGTGCTGCTCCTGGCTCCCTGCTGCTGCTAGTCCTCTGCTGCTGTTTCTCACCATCTGTACCTTCTCTGGTGTTACCAGTTCTCCTCACTTCCTTCTGAGTCTGTCCATTCACAGTTTCAAAACCACTTCCACATTTTAAGTGTCTGTTAGAGCAGCACCCCATTCTCTCAGTATCAAATTCTTTCTTAGTCATCTAGTGCTGCTACAACAGAAATACCACAAGAGGATGGCTTTAACAAAGAGAAATTTATTTTCTCACAGTCTAGTAGTCTGGTGGTCCAAATTCACAGTGTCAGCTCCAGGAGAAGGCTTTCTCTATCAGTTTTGGAGGAAGTCTTTGTCACCTTCACTAATTGTGCCCTATTTTATTACTAGCACTTATCACCTTTAACATAATAAATATTTCCTAGTTTATTACATTTATTTTCTATTGTCTCTCCACTGGACTATAAGCTTAGTGAGGACAGGAATTTTTGTGTGCTTTATGCATTGATATATCCCCCAATCATAGATAGAACACTTTCTAGTGTAGTATGTTTTAGGTAGTTCAATATCTGTGGAATGGGTGCATGAATCCAAAGAAAGACAGCTCGAACAGGGAAACTCTCTCCTGTCTCTTCTCCCAATAATGGAGGCACAACTGTCACATCTCTGGTGTCTCCAGGGCTTTCCATGCCTCTCATTTGCACCCAAAGCTGTAGACTGGGATTTCCTAACTACTCTTTATGCTGGAGACATGCACGTGAAACGCTCCATGTCCCCCTCCCACCACTGAGATTCAGGTTGACACCCCTCACCCAGGCCCAACCAACATCCCCTCTTTTTTGCTCTTTTGGGCACTCGCTGCATCTGATCTTCCGATGTCAGCAAGGGTCAGAGAGCCCCATGGAAAGAAAGAAAGGCCCCCCCATGTCAAATCTGTGCCCCAAAACAGACATCAAACCCATCAGAAAATCCCAAGCCCACAGATCTTCTCATCAAATTTGTCTCAGAGGTGTCTCCTATGGAAGAATTCAGAGCTGATCATAGGTCATGGAGCCTCACCAGGTCTAGAAGGAGGGAGTCACAAGTTGGGCCTGCATGTATTGAGGTCAACACTCACACCCGTGCTTATGATAGAAGTAGACTCGGCCACTTTTGACTTCATCAATCCCTATTACTCTCCTTTGTACCTTGGTGGGCTGAGCACAGTAAGGATCTTCTGGGAAGCCAGCCATGGCTCTGGCTACTGCTCTGATATCCCGGTTGGGTTTGGGAATGAAGGATGGTTGCTCTAGGTACCTTTAATCCCCACCCCTCTCAGAGGTATGGCCAGTTTAATTGAAGTAGATGTTTCCTCTTTATTCCCTGAATCTTCTCGTATCTGAATTCTTCATTTGGATATTCTAGGACCTCTCTCCTCAGACTGGGATCCAGGGACCAGCAGCACTGGTAGCACCTGGAACCTTGATGGAAATGTAGACTCTTGGGCCTCAACCCAGACCTCCTGACTCAGACTCATCATTTTAACACGATCCTTAGGTGATCTGGGTGCACAATGAAGTTTGGGAAGCACCATGACTGACCTGGATCTCAGAGAAATCAAATATAATGCATGTGAGTTTTGGGCCCATTACAAAAGGGATTGTCATCCCTGAGATCTGGTTTGGCCCCATCTTTCTGTCAGTAAGTGAGATCTCTTTGGTTCCTTCTCAGGAGATAAGCCTTCCCAGCTTCTAGTTGAGGTCTTAAAGAGAAGTACTTAGTACCAAAGGACATGAAAAATAAACTTGAAAGAAAAATGTGTTCATTTCCAGGAGAAAAACTCAGTGCAAAGTGTTGCATTTATACTTGGTATATTTTCAAACTCAGAGGAATTCACAGTTTAAATAATTCTCTTAAAACATTTTTTGTTAATTGACTGCTGAATTAATGTCTACCACGGGGACATGGAAACAACACTGATTTGCTCAACCTTGATAATGTGAATTTATCATATTATTTCAGGAAGAAAATGCACGTTTCTTCATGAACGTGTAATTTAAATAGGGAATCTGCAGAGTTTTATAACTGTTTAATGGTTTAAGCAAGGATAATGAGATAAACTTAACAGATTCTTAGTGTGAATTCCCTTGGATTCACTTGTCGGTAAAGACAGGCAGAGGAGAGTTAAAACATATAGAAACAGTATGCTTCAAAAGCATTGATGATATGTCTTTTCATTTCTGTAGAGTTGTATGTGACTGTTGATAGTGTGTACTGCCCTGGTGGCACAGTGGCTAAAAGCTCGCTTGCTAACCAAAAGATTGGTGGTTCAAATCCACCAGCTGCTCCTTAGAAATTCCATGGGCAGCTCTACTCTGTTCTATAGGGTTGCTATGAGTCGGAATCAACTTGCTGGCAGTGAGTTTGGGTTTTTTGTTTTTTTGGTATGTTCCCATTTATATATGAGTTAAAAGTTAGAAGAACCAAAAAGATAGTGTTACTGCCATGGCTACTGACTTACGGGAACCAAGATAAATTGTCAAGTGAAGAATGGTGCAGAGAAACATGTGGGTAGAGTGTGACCTAATCTCCAGAAAAGCAAACAAACCATAAAGCTACGTGTGTACCTGTGACTATGCATATGTGTTCCAGCAAGCAGGAATGTGTGAAGAGGTACACATGTGTCTTTGAACATGGACACCTTGGAGAAGCAGGTAAAATTTACACATGTGGGGATGACTCTTATTATAATTCTTATAAAAATCTGACTTGTCAAATGTGTTATAATAAGAATACAAGAGTTTTCAAAGTAAAAAAAATCATAGAAATATATATATGTATATATTTAAAACAGTTTTATTGGCTGTTATTTTATATAGGCAAAACACTGTCATCAATACTGGATTCAGAGACTTTCACCACTGGATGAAGAGCAAACTCAGAGACGGAACAAAAGTCTCAGCAAATTTCTTGCTTGTTCTTGGAGCTAATGACCTCTTCTGGTCTCTATACCTGGAAATGGCCAAAAAGAGTTCTGTCAGGATTAATGCAGTCACTGTTCAAACATCTACTGCATGTACATGTCTACGGGGTAAGGAAGAATGCTGGACACCATGTGTGATTCATTAAGTAACACGTGGACCATTAGACCGTTCTTTCTCTGATGTCCCACTACCACGTTCCTCCCCTTGTTGCTCTACTGGAAAACCCACGGTATACATTGTAGGCCTTTTTTCAGGACTCAACATAGAGGAAGTTAACTGGAAAGATACATCTTTTAAAGATAAAGAAGATTTTGTCCACAAGGTCTTTAGACAGGTGGACCTCCCAGGCAACCTCTGCATGGGATGGGAATGCAAGACCCCTCTCGCTCAGTATCTCTGAGCATTTCAGTCTTTCTGTTTCATTATCAGGAGACTGCAGAATTTACCCACTTCAGAACCCTTGCTGCCATCAACCCCAACCATTCCCTTATAGGATCCCTCACTTCCACTCTGAGAAATAAAAGTAGGAGAGCCTGCAGGTGGAGGTGCCTGGCCTGGAGGCCCTATCTATTCTTCCTCACCCCTGAGGGCTTCCCTGTGCCAACTGGGGTTTCATTTCCCAGGGTGGACATACCTCTGGCACCTCCAGGGCTTCCCAGGCCCTGGAACTTGATATCGAGGATGGGACTTGGGCTTTTCTGGGCCTGTGGAGCCTGGGCCTCAAGCTGCCCCTTCCTACCCTCAACCTTTGGTTATCTGTACTCTGGCTGTCTTTACCAGGTTTAGGAGGCCTTGTCTTCTCTTTTGCTCCTTTCATCTCAGTCAGGCTTTTCTCTTCCAGTTCTCTGATCTCGGGGCAGTTCAGGCTAGACCATAGAAAAGAGAAAGACGAAACAAGTGTCATTGATTATGTGTGAAGACTGCTGGGAAAGGAATTGACTGTCATTGGTTTAGAGATTTATGCCCACTGCTCACCTGCAGGCAGGTTTCCCCACAGCCTACTGTCTCTCTGGTTCCTTCTGCCACAAAGAACGTGGTAATGCCCCCTTCACCGTCACACTTCCCTTAGAGCTGTCTTTACAGAGGCTCCCTCTCAGTCTCCCAAGTCCCACTGAAATCCCATTTGACTTTCCCTACTAATGCTGTGCTCATCCTCAAGGCCTCAAGAGCTCACCATCCAGATGAGGCCTGTTCTTTCCTCTCCAAGAGAGAGCCTCTGAGCAGACCTGGTGTCTATGGTCAGCTGTCCTGAGGCTTCTTCCATCCAGTTCCCCCTCCGGCTGGAGCTCTCCATGCAGTTAAGGGGATGGAGTGGGGTGGGGAGGAAGGCACATGTGAGGATTTTACAGGTGCAGTGGGTGAAAGGAGCCTGAAAGGACGTCTTTCCAGAAGGGCCCACATTTTGAGGCCATGCCTGTACCCTCTGTAGCCAGGTCTCCCACATCTGCAGCAGCACCAGTAGGTGCTGTAGTCTCTCCAGCCCCTGTCTCTGCTCCTCTAGATGCTCCTGGAGGTGCCCGGCTCTTCTTGCCAGGACTCCAGGATGCTGACCGAGGCTTAGGTATTGTGTAGACTGGAAGCAGAGCCGATGGGGCTGTCTTTGAGAACTTGGCCTCAAGACTGGGGGCATCTTGCCCACGGAGGCATGGGATGTTTTGGTCTGCCGGACCGCGGCTACCCCCTTAACTGTACACACTTGGGTGAAATACACATACTTGACTCATTGCTTCTCTGGAGTAGCTTGATGAGTGAGATATCTGTTCAGAGGAAGCTGAGGAAGGCCTCTCTGATTCTTAAGGAGTCTTCCTGGACCTGAAGCTTACGTTTTTTGCTTCCGATATTCTAGCTTGAGTGGCACTTTCCTCTTGGGTTGAGACTTCTGATAATAAAGAGTTAACTTACATGAACCCTCTGGGCACTGGGTCCTCAACTGTGACCCAAGACCCTGGTTTCAGGTGTCCCTGGGAGCCTCTCCATCATCACTGTCCTCCACCTCTGCAGGACCTGTGGGTTCTTCCTTTTTCCCTGGGGACCTTCCATCTTTGGGGAACATCACTGTGGGAGACCAAGTCTCCTCTGGGAAATCTTTTGTGATATTAGCACTTCATAACAGAAGTCTATAGTCTTTCAAAGGACTATAATACACTGATAATTTCTATTGCAAAGAGAGGGTCTCCACATTAATTTTTTTGGCATTTGTTGCATGCCAAATGAAATTGTTCCTTTGGAACTTGAAAATGACCTCATTTGCCTGAACTTTCATAATCACACATGACTTCTCTGAGAGACATTTTCTATGAAAGTGATTTTCATGACAGATTTAGAGTGTAAACAGTGAAACAGGAGAAATTGTCATCACTTTTTAAACTCTTTTCAACCTTCTTTTAAGGGAAGGGTATTTATAGGAGGAAGCATACTTAGAATAATTTGTATTTTATATATATATAAAGCTTCTCCTTGTATCCTTAACCAACCCAGGGTAGAAGGTTAAAATTGCCCTTTTCTGAACAGAAGGCCCTTACCATGTTGCTATGAGAAGCACTCCTTCAGGGTGACACAGAAACAGATGTCCATTTCTGAGAGTTTTGATGCCACAAACCTCAGGTGGGCAACATACAAGAACCTCACCTGAGTGTGGCTGGGTGTGCTGTAATGTCAGCCTAACGGTCTGTGCACATTTCTGAATATGAAGGAAGGATTGGTGAGTTAACGAAGAAATGAATGGAAGCAGTTTGGGAGGGGAGTGAAAGCTCCAGGGACAGACAGAAGATGGGATGGGGGACTTGTCAAGAGGGTGTCAGAAAACCAGGAAGGAGCAGGAAGCACGGCCAGGGGAGGGCAGCATAGGCTAGGGGGCAGCAGAGATAATGGTAGTGGGGAGAGCAACAAAACTGGCCTATGATACAGTGGGAAATTAGTAATCCTAGATGAAGCTCAGGTTAAGTCAAGTAGGAATGTAAAAAATTCTATCCTGTAGCTATCTTTGCTGTGAGGGATTTAGGTCCTTGGGGAGAGATGGCGAGGAGACATAGGAGGAAAAGGCGCGTTCCTGGGTCTAGGGAAGGAGTCTGAAAGACCTTCTTCTGCCCTAACAGGCTGGGGCTGCATGGTTCACAATGATGTGAGCCCTGTTCTTCTTCACACCACCCACTCCTAGAACCTCCTGAAAATTTTCTTAGTTCTCCACATAGTATGTTCATTCCATCTCATTAGAAAATATAATAATGCAATACACTTTTCCCTCACCACCCTTTCCTCAGTCCTACATTCTCTGTCCCAGTTGTACACTGGCTTCCTTCCTTTCCATCAGGTTTGAAGGCCAGAACAATTGAGTATTATTTCTGCACTTATTCCAGAAATTTCTCAGAATCCTAAGTTTGATCATTAATTTATTCCTGCATTTCCTATTGACATTACAAACTTTGGTTAATTATCTACTAAATGACAGGAAATGCTTTCTTAGGTCAATCCTCCTTATGACCCTATCTGTTCACCTCAAATCCTTCATCTTGTCCTGTCATAGCTCTGATTTCTCTGGAAATCAGATCCCCTAGTTCCCTAGCTCTCATCCATCTGGGAGATTTTTCCTCCCACCCTTATTTAGAGTCTTAGAGAAAGGCCTCTTCTTCGTTTATCACTGATTCATCCTGTCTGGGTGAAGACATCCCAAAATAACGGTATTCTGAAGGATCTCTATCCCTCCTCCCAGTTACTGATGATATCTGAATCTTTCATGACTTGGAGACTCTGATGTAGTCCTGAATTTCCTGGATTTGCTATCTAAAGACACTCTCCTGCAGGAGACCTCAGATCGGCACCCTCTCCAAAGAGCAGTTGACATCTGAGCGAGCACCAAGACTTCCATAGCCCTTGTGTGACATCATTGTTGACACTGCTCGATTCTATGGGCCCAGTTTGAAGCGAAGCTGGGCAGCAAGAAAAATATGGCAACTGTTGAAGTAGGGGCTTGGGGGCTGGGAGGAGGGAGATTATATATTAAAAATAAATTAAAACTTCTCTCTGCACTCAAAGAGGTTACCATCCCTTGGGAGGGAGAGAGAGCATACAGGGAATGAAAATAGTGTGATAGGCAGTTGCTTCCACCAAATCCTCTCATTTAACTCAGTTTGAATCGTCTCTCCAGCCCTGGTCATACAACATCCACTCTACACCCTTTTCAGGTCTCCTTAGCCTCTGAGGCTTCACACAGGCTCTTCACTCTGACTAGAAGATGTTGTCCCCCTTCTCATCTCCTGGCCTACTCTCCCTGGTGAAGTATGTGGTGAAGAGAACTGACCCTGTTGGAACAGGTTAGGCTTATGGCCTCACCAAAAAGCCCTAAGACTCAGGACTTTTATGCAGCCAGAATAGGAGGTTTAGGAGTTGACTTGGGAAAGCCCATGACCTCTGCTTCTTCCAGACTCTATTTTTGTTTTGGATGCCATTTAGAAAAAGATCCTGGAAATGGGGAGATCTATTATGGAAGAAATTAGGAAAGTTGGGGAGGTGATGAGAGAGGTGCTGACTTCTCGGTAGAAAATAGAAATTTCAACACGAAGTTGCTAGGGGCTCGTTTTGTGTGACTCCCAACTGTATAGGAGGGAGGACTGGTTGGAAAACAGAACAAAAGACGATCTGTGCCTGTTGACAAATGCACCAGTGGCTTCACTCTGTCTCCTCAGAATGTTCTCATCAAGCCATCCCTCACCTTGTACTGAAGCCTCTAGAGAATTCTTGGGGTTTCCTGCTTTCTGGGCCTTTGTCATCCCTTAACTATCCAACCATATTCCCAACTTGGCTCAGGCATCACTTCCTAGTTGAGATCTTCCCTGACCCTTTTCCTGGTAAATTTGTCCACTTCTTGCTCTGTACACCTTTGTATTCAAGATACCCTTTACCACCACATAAAACACAATTACATTTACTTGCCACAGATGATTTTAGAAAGGTCGACACATTCTCCCTCTCTCTGTGTCCATGCCTTCTGTGAGACTCTGGAGCGCCTTTCCTCAGCAGCAGGAGTCTTTCTGCACCCTCAGTTGAGGCTGACCTTACGGTTGCTTTGGCCATCAAGATAGTAGTGAACCAGATACAAGGTGAGAGTTGAAAGGACTTTGCATTCAGACTTGCCCTTTTGTTGCTCTTAAAGCCTGAGAGCCCATGGGAACGGACCCAGGCCAGCCTGCTGGATGATGGGAGACCATTGGAGAGAGGATCCAGCAGTTTCACTGAGTTGATTTTAGATGAAATGGCTCCTAGCTGACCTGGAAGCGAATTGTAGACACATGAGGAAGGCCTGCTGCGAGTCACTGTGCTTGGCCCAGATAGGAAGATCCCCACATTGACAACCAGAATAACTCTGAGCTTAGTAAGTGGTTGTTCTTTTAAGTGCTACATTTTGGGGTCATTTGTTACACAGCAATACACAACTGATACAACGGTTAACTTGGCTCTTTCTCTGATCAGGCAATGAGGGACCTTCTCTGAGTTATCTTATCATCAAGAGTACATGGCATAGGGTCTGAGATGTAGTCAGTATACAGTAAATCTTTTTTGACTTAGTGGATAAATGAATAATATGAATCATAAGTGTGAATCTGCATAAAATCCTGTGTGAAAAAAGCATGATATTTCTTTAAATAAACTGAATTCCAGCTCAGAGCAGCCTGCTTACAAAATTGGGGGGTGGGGGGGGACGGGGTGGTGGATTTTCACCTTACTTATTTTTAGGTTTCCTCCTCATCCAGATATGCAATAATTCCTGGGGTCTAATGAAGGACCAAGGTTTGGAGACAGGCTTCAAAACACCCATTGCCCCAGCCTACGTGGGTGATTTCTCTAGAAGTATTGGCTCTGCTCCTTCCATTCCTAGCTGGAGCAGGAGAACCTTGGCAGGGCTGCGAACACCATGATGGGGTTTGTGTACCTATGTGCCTGCATTATCCTTTGAGGTGCTGCCGTCTACCCCAGGGCACTGTCAAGAAGCAGGGCCAACCCCTTTCCTATTTCTAGGCTCTGCTATCCAACTCTCACTCCTCCCCTGGGCTTCAGTTCACGCAGTGTGATTACTCCAGTGAGCTGAGGCTTTTACAACAGGCTCTTCAGGGTCTCAAAGTTTCAGAGGTTCAACCCTGTGAGTCCAACTACCTCCTTGAAATAAGATAGGGAAGGAAGAAAAATATAGGAAAATTTTATTTTGAATTTAATGTTTCAATAAATTTTCTTGCCATGTGTTTTGAAAGCATCCTGCCTAAAATTTCCCCCTGTTCTCTTACAATTTGCAAGACAGTGAAAAGGGAATGTTTGATTGTGTCATAATCTGCAGAGGATGTCAAGCACACATGGGGTCCATTCCTCCCGATGCTCACACTAGAGCACCCCACCCACTCGGAAATTTCTGCAAGTATTTCGGAGTCCCTCACACGTCCACAATGAACAGCTTTCAAATTCTCCTAAGCAGGAATTATTACTGTCACAGCCTGTGACCCAATAAGCAAGGTTATGCATGGGTCCAGTTGTGCCTTCCCACTAATCTACAGTGCACCATTTCACCTGTCAACCACCACATCAAAGACGTAGTGAAACCCATGTGAAATTGCTCGCCGTACATTGTTGCTGTTGTGTTGTTGTTGTTAGGTGGGTCTAATCAGTTCCAGCTCATACTGACCTTATGGACCACAGATGGAAACACTGCCCAGTCCTGCCCATCCTCACAGTTGTCACCATGTTGGAGACCACTGTTGCAGTCACTGTGTTAATCTTTCTCATTGAGGAACTTCCTCTTTTTTGCTGAGCTTCTACTTTATCAAGCACGATGTCTTTCTCCAGGGGCTGGTTCCTCCTGATAACATGTCCAAAGTACGTGAGACAGAGCCTTACCATCCTCGCTTCTAAGGAGCACTGTGGTCATACTTCTTCCAAAACAGATTTGTTTCTACTTCTGGTAGAATTCAATATTTTTTTGCCAACACCATAATTCGAAGGTGTCAGTACTTCTTCGGCCTTCCTTATTTATTGTCCCAGCTTTTGCATGCATGTAAAAAAAAAAAAAAATGCATATAAGGCGATGGAAAATACCATGGCTTGGGTCAGGCCCACCTTAGACCTCAGAGTGTCATCTTTGCTTTTGAACACTTTAAAGAACTCTTTTGCAGCCAATCTGCCCAATACAATAAGACATTTGATTTTTTTGACAGCTGCTTTCCTGGGTGTTGATTGTGGATCCAAGCAAAATGAAATCCTCTACAACTTCAGTCTTCTCTCTGTTTATCATGATGCTGCTTATTGGTTCAGTTTTGATGATTTTTGTTTTCTCTATTTTCACCATACTTATTCAATCTGTACGCTGACCAAGTAACCTGAGAAGCCAGACTGTATAGAAGAATTTGGCATCAGGATTAGAGGAAGACTCATTAACAATCTGTGATATGCAGATGACAAGACGATGCTTACTGAAAGTGAAGAGGACTTGAAGCACTTAGTGATAAAGATCAAAAACCACAGCCTTCATTATAGACTACACCTCAACATAAAGAAAACAGAAATCCTCACAACCAGACCACTAAGAAACGTCATGATAAAAGGAGAAAATATTGAACTTGTCAAGGATTTCATTTTACTTGGAGAGACAATCAAAGCAGCAGTCAAGAAATCAAATGACGTGTTACTTTAGGCAAATCTGCTGCAAAAGACTTCCTTAAAGTGTTAAAAAGCAAAGATGTCACTTTAAGGACTACGGAGTGCCTGATCCAAGCCATGGTGTTCTCAACTGCCTTATATGTGTGTGAAAGCTGGACAAGGAGTAAGGAAGACCAAAGAAGAGTTGGTGCCTTTGAATAATGGTTTTAGTGAAGAATATTTAATGTACCGTTGACTGCCAAAAGGAGAAAAAAATCTGTCTTGGAAGAAGTACAGCAAGAATGTCCTACTGAGCAGTTACATCTCTCTTATAGGGTTGCTGTAAGTTGGAATCAACTCAATAACAATGGGTTTCATTTGGTTTAAGTGGCGTTCAAGGCAAAAATGTTTTATATAAATATCACCAAATACATTTCCTAAATATAAATTGATAATTTATATTTAGGAAATGTATAAATTTTGTTGCATTTTTGATTTTATAAGAAAATAAAATTTATAACTCTTCAGGGTTATACTTTATCTATATTAATGGGGTGCCAATTATACTTTCTGAGCATTCTTTTTAGTTTATATGATTTTTCAGTTGAGTCTAATAGTGTTTCAGGATGATTATATCATACATAAATACCATTCGTTTTTGCTAGCTTTTCAAAGGTAAGATATTTTTGGTTCCAGTGTTGATATCCAGATCTACGATTTCCAAGAAAAATGTTGAGTATTGGATCCTTAATGTTTGATTCTAACATTGATGGAAAACATTAACAGTGTTTTATTTTCCATTTAAAATATGTATGCATTTTATCATATTACAGATTTTTTTCTGCCTCTTCTAGACTATTAAAAAAAATTAGTATGTTTGTATTTAGTGTTCTATGGGAATTTGTATTATTTTTTACCAAAAATGTTTCTCCTCCACTGATGTGATGTTGGGGTTTTTCTCTAATTTGGAGTATTCATTGACTTCTCTCTTTCTCTAACATCTTATATACAACACTTTCTGTTGGTTGTATCTTCAGAATAGATTCCATATCTGCCCACTTCTAAATTACTCCCTTGCCAACACCCTGGGCCTGGCTGCCATTACAGCTTGCTCAGACACTGTAAGGGCCTCCTAACTGCTCTCCCAACTTTCAATTTTTCCCTCTAGAGTCTAATCAGACAACAACCAGGGAGAAGTTCTTAAAACATTACTCAGGTGACATGTCTCTCTGATCAAATCTTTTCAAAGATTTTAAATAAACCCAAGTCCTTTAGGCTGCCATGATAATCTTTTGGACATATCTCTCACCTCACTACAGAGCACCCCTCTCTCCCTTGATTTCTGCTGTGCATCCTCCTTGTTTTGTTTCATTGCCTCCAGGCCTTTGTACTGGGGTTGGTTCTCTCTCCTAGTATTTTTTTTTTGTTTTTTTTTTGCATATTTTCCTGTTGGTTGTCTCTCCCCTTTCATTCAGATCTCTGCTCAGATATCACTCTTAAGAAAGGACTTTGCTGACCAACTAATTTAACCTATAAATTAACATTCTACTTCAATGCCTTGCTCATTTTGTAAGCATTAGCATTACTTTGAGTTTTACTGTATCTCTATTTGTATATGCATTTTTGTGTATTTCTACATTGGAATGTAAGTTTCTGATGGGTAGAGAATTTGTCTGATGGTTTACTTCCATTTCTATGGGACCTGAAACAGCAGTTGACAAACAATATGCACTTACTTAATATTTTTTAATGAATGGATGATTGTACTGGTCCTATTGTAGGACCATCTTAGGAATTTTGTAATTACAAATATATGTTTAAAATACAGTATCTTTTTATCTACTGATAGCACACATTTTCTGGGATTTTATTTATGGTGTTAAATAATATGCATAAGTGAGACTTGTCCAACTTTATATTTTTGTTCTCTTTGTTATCAAATGTTTCAGTGATAATGCCATAAATATTCATGATATATTGATAACAATTAAGTAGCAACTACAATATACCAAGCAGTGTTCTACACATTTTGTTTACACTAAGTCACTTAACTTTCACAGGGAGTCCCTAGTTGCACGAATTATTAAGCTCTTTGCTGTTAACCAAAATATTTGTGGTTTCAATCTGCCCAGAGGCACCTCAGAAGAAAGACCTAGTTATCTACCTCCAAAAGGTCACAGCAATTGAAAGCCCTGCAGAGTACAGTTCTGCTCTGACACACATGGGTTTGCCATGAGATGAAATCAGTTGGATGGCAACTAGTTAATCCTCACAACGTCAAGACCTATTACTTCTATTGAATCTGTTACTGTTATTACTGCCATTGTACAGATGACAAAGTTGAGGCTCAGAGAGGTTAAGTAACTTGTTCTTGGTCATGCAACTAGAATTTGTATGATTATTATTAATCACACGGTTTTGTTCTATTTTATATTCTCCATTGTCTAAACAGAAGCATCGCAAAAGGGGGGCAGAGGAGGGCACGTGCGCCAGGGTCCAAGTCCAAGGGTGCAGCAGACAAGGTACAGAATGCTTTCAGGCGCCGCAAATATGAAAGCCAGACAAGAGGGGGAGACATTTCTGCTGACTCATCAACATCTATTCGTCTTGAAATTTGGGATAGGGAAAGGCTGAACTTAGAGATTGCCCCTGGAAATGCCTTACCCTCACTATGCCCTGTGTCTGAAATATATTACAAAGTATAAGAATTGCAAGTTTCTTGATATTTTGATAAAAGTAACATAAAAATTATATGACAGTGATTTGCTTTGGATTTTACTAGTTCAGTAGCTTTCTAGTTTAGGTATTTTCTATTCAGTATTTTTTTGGTATTTTATTGATTATATTTTGTTAATGTATATCTGTGAACAGACTTACACACGTGTATATGAACGCACACATGCATGCACACACTCCTACACTCGTGAACACACATATCCACTCAAGGATTTCATGGATAAAATTATAATATTGACATGAAGGTAGACCTCAATAATTCTTCAGATATAGAAAGTTAATGGTTAAGAAGACCAAATTCCACCAATACTGTTTATATATTCTATGCAAATCTAATAAAAATCACAACAAAATTTGTAAAGAAAATGACAAACTAATTCTAAAACTTACGTAGGTATGTAAAGGCCCAATAGTAGCTAGAGTAGTACTAAAAAATAAGTAACATCCCCTACCAGATACCTGACATTTTGTAATAAATGAACAGTGCTGTGTCCTTACTTAAATAAACAGACTTCTCATTTGACTAAATCTAGTTTATGTCATTGTTTAATTTCTATCTCTATGCTTACAACTACCAAATTTATATCTTCAAATAGAATCTCTTCCCTGAAATCCATGGTTGAATATCAACTTCCAAGTTAATATCTCCATGAGGATGTATATTAAGTATTCAAAATTGACTTATTTGAAGTTTAAAGGTTGATTAGGCTCTCCAAGATATTTTCCTGCTCAATCTTCATCCTATCAATAAATGATGCCTTTATTCAACCAAAGCTTTAGTAGCATCCCTGACTCCACTGTTCTCTCAAAGAATGCATTATTCAGCATTTGCTCATTGTCTTCAGGATTTTGCTACTTTTGCTATTTTCCATACTTGATGGTTCAAGTCATCATACTTACTCACCTGTACTTTTGTAATATCTATCTAAATGGTCTTACTGTGCCCATCTTTGTACCATAAAGCACATGGAATAATCCATTTAAAGTATGTTAGATTTTATTACTGTTCTATTCAATTTTACAAAAACCTGAGTTGAATGGAAAGCTTTTAAAACTGAACTCAAGGCCCAACTCCACCTGGCCTCCATTATTGTATGCTCCTCAATTCCTATTACATCACTGGGCTCTTTCATTGTATTACAGCTATATTTTGCTGAGGTTTCTTCTATTTTACGGCTTTAGCCAGTTCATTTGCTTTGAGCAGTCTGCTTCTAGAAATGATAGAGAGACTTCATCCCTGAACCAGTTACTATCTTGTCCTTTTACCCTACTTTTTAAATTTTTCTTCAGATAGCAAGGCACCATCTAACTATATATATGTAATTATGTGTATCTATTTCTGTCTATCTACTACTAGAAAAAGAATTGATGCATGCAAACTCCAGCGTTGATGAAGAATGTTGAATATACCATAGACTCCCAATAGAATGAATGTTTACTCATTCAGTCGTAGAAGAAATACAACCAAAATATACCTTAGAAATTAGGATGGTGTCTTAGTCATCTAATGCTGCTATATCAGAAATACCACAGGAGGATGGCTTTAACAAAGAAAAATTTATTCTCTCACTGTCTAGTAGGCTACAAGTCCAAATTCAGTCGTCAGCTCCAGGGGAAGGCTTTCTCTCTCTGTCTGCTCTGGAGGAATGCCCTTGTCATCAATCTTCCCTTGGTCTGGGAGCATCTCAGTGCAGGAATCTCAGACCCAAAGGACATGCTCTGCTCCAGCACTCCTTTCTTGGTGGTATGAGGCCCCCATGTCTCTCTTCTCACTTCTCTCTTTTGTATCTCAAAAGAGATTCACTTAAGACACTACCTGATCTTATACATTTCATCAACATAACTTCTGCTAATCCATCTTATTACATCATAGTGATAGGGTGTACAACACTTAGCGAAACCACATCAGATCGTAAAATGATAGGCAATCATAGAATCACACAAGGTAATCATGACCTAGGCAAGTTGACAGATATTTTGGGGGAGGGACACAATTCAATCCATGACAGATGGTGAGACTTCAAATTGCTTACTTTGAACATGTCATCAGGAAAAACCAATTGCTAGAAAAAGGTACCATGTTTGGTAAAGTAGAGAGCCAACCAAAATGGGGGAAACCCTCAGTGAGACGGATTAACCCAATAGCTGCAACAATGGACTCAAAATACCAAAGATCATGAAGATGTTACAGGACATGGCAATCTTTCATTTTATGATGCATAAAGTCACCATAACTCGGAACCAACTTGATGGCAGCTAACAACAACTAGAATGCATATACTTTGACATCCTGCTTTGGTATCTGAAAAAAATATTTGTGTCCAGAAAGTATTTCTTGGATGAGTGAATGCAACTTGTGTAGATTAGATTATTAGTCACCAAATATTGACATTATTCCCCTGCTTGCCCCCACCCCCCCAGACCTACACTGTCTCCATGGGAGGAGTATATTTCCTGACCCATTGACACTAGTCTTGGCCATGTTACTTGGTTAATGGAATGTGGATATGAGTGTGAGTGTGGTGTTTCCCAGCCTAGTCTGTAAGAGACTTCTCCTCTGAAAGCTTGAAGTTCTACCATGAGATGAACTTGCCTCAAGTGTCTGCTGTCCCTTCAACTTGTCCAAGGAAATTAAGAGATGCATGGAAACAACCTGAACTCAAAACCTAGCTGATCTGTAGAGTTGCATGAAATACTTTTTATTACGTGTCACTAAGATTTTGTGGTTGTCTTTTATGCATCATTATTGTAGTAAAATTCTGACTAATATCCCAACCCAGTGCCTTCGAGTCGATTCCATGACTAATATAGGAACATGATATGGAAGCCAAATATAGACCTAATGGTATATGAAGTATATGATTAATTCACTATACCTAGAAACAAGGGAGAGGGTTATCCTTGGTGCATCCTGAGTAGCGGGGTATTTCTCATCTCTTTCACGTCAGGATTTGCCATATGACTTGCTGGGCAAATGGAATATGAATGAAGTGAAAGATTCCACATTCAAACAGAAGAATTAAGTGCCATTTACCTGGTTCCATCCATATTCCTATGCATTTGCCATGATAGTGGCTAACATAAGAGCTGCTAACCAGAAATGAAATTAGAAAAGATGATAATACAGAGCAGATTTGCACTTGACTCACACCCAAGAGGTATTATAAATGAGAAATATCCCCACATTTTAAGTCAATGAAACTTGTGGATTGTCAATCAACTAGGATAGAGTTCAAGCCCAGTTCTAAGGATATAACCTAACCATTTCACCAATAACAGTAATCCCATTTGTCGTGATTATTTCTGGAGCATGAATTAAACCAGATGTTGTCTAATTAGGTCAATTGTTTATTTATTCTAGAAGGGGTTCATGCACCTGTAATTATTATACAAGTTTGAACTCAGGTTTTTTTTTTTTTTAACCCAGTTAACACAAATTTTAACTGATTTAGTGATAATGCAAAAAAAGTGCTTTTGCTGATGATAATGGTGATGATACACACCCGTCCCAACCCATATGTATTTTATATAATTAATACTGACAGAAGCTTGGGTGAAACTTTGACTTGCTCTACAAACATGACTAGAAACCAGTGAGATATCACAGGTGTCTCCTATGAACAATAGGCATATTGGTTTTTACAGAGCCTAAACCAAAGATGTCTCTATAATAGCTGACTTGAATATCATATTTTTAATACCATTAGGTGACCATTAATATATATATATTTTTATTAACTTTTATTGAGCTTCAAGTGAACGTTTACAAATCAAGTCAGTCTGTCACATATAAGTTTACATACATCTTACTCCGTACTCCCACTTGCTCTCCCCCTAATGAGTCAGTCCTTCCAGTCTCTCCTTTCGTGACAATTTTGCCAGCTTCCCTCTCTCTCTATCCTCCCATCTCCCCTCCAGACATGAGATGCCAACACAATCTCAAGTGTCCACCTGATATAATTAGCTCACTCTTCATCAGCATCTCTCTCCCCCTCACTGTCCAGTTCCTTTCATGTCTGATGAGTTGTCTTCGGGGATGGTTCCTGTCCTGTGCCAACAGAAGGTCTGGGGACCATGGCCGCCAGGATTCCTCTAGTCTCAGTCAGACCATTAAGTATGGTCTTTTTATGAGAATTTGGGGTCTGCATCCCACTGATCTCCTGCTCCCTCAGGGGTTCTCTGTTGTGCTCCCTGTCAGGGCAGTCATCTATTGTGGCCGGGCACCAACTAATTCTTCTGGTCTCAGGATGATGTAGGTCTCTAGTTCATGTGGCCCTTTCTGTCTCTTGGGCTCTTAGTTGTCGTGTGACCTTGGTGTTCTTCATTCTCCTTTGCTCCACGTGGGTTGAGACCAATTGATGCATCTTAGATGGCCGCTTGTTAGCATTTAAGTCCCCAGACGCCACATTTCAAAGTGGGATGCAGAATGTTTTCATAATAGAATTATTTTGCCTATTGACTTAGAAGTCCCCTTAAACCATGGTCCCCAAGCCCCCGCCCTTGCTCCGCTGACCTTTGAAGCATTCATTTTATCCGAGAAACTTCTTTGCTTTTGGTCCAGTCCAATTGAGCTGACCTTGCATGTATTGAGTGTTGTCATTCCCTTCACCTAAAGCAGTTCTTAACTACTAATTAATCAGTAAAAAAACCCTCTCCCTCCCTCCCTCCCCCCCCCGTGAAATATTTCATAGTTTGGAGGAATCTGGAGGGCATTATGTTGAGTGAAATTAGTCAGTTGCAAAAGGACAAATATTGTATGAGACCACTATTATAAGAACTCAAGAAATAGTTTAAACAGGGAAGAAAGTATTCTTTGATGGTTATGAGGGTGGGGAGAAAGGGAGGGAGAAGGATATTCGCAAATTTAGATAGTAGACAAGAACTATTTTAGGTGAAGGGAAAGACAACATACAATAAAGGAGAGGTCAGCATAAATGGACTAAATGAAAGGCAGTTTCCTGAATAAACCAAATGCTCCAAAGGCCAGAGTAGCAGGGGCAGGAGTTGGGGGACCATGTTTTCAGAGGACATCTAGGTCAATTGACATAATAAAATCTATTAAGAAAACATTCTGCATCCCACTTTGGTGAGTGGCGTCTGCAGTCTTAAAAACACTATCAAGCGGCCATCTAAGATGCATCAATTGGTCTCAACCCACCTGGAACAAAGGAGAATGAAGAACACCAAAGATACAAGGTAATTATGAGTCCAAAAGACAGAAATGGCCACGTAAATGCAAGACTACATCAGCCTGAGACCGGAAGAACTAGATGGTGCCCATCTACAACCGAAGACTGCCCCGACAGGGAATGAAAGAGAGTATCCCTGACGGAGCACGAGAGCAGTGAGATGCAGACCTCAAAGTCCCATAAAAAAATCAGACTTAATGATCTGACTGAGACTAGAGGAACCCTGGAGGTCATGGTCCCCAGACCTTCTGTTGGCCCAAGACTGGAACCATTCCCAAAGCCAACTCTTCAGACAGGGATTGGACTGGATTATAGGATAGAAAAAATAGTGGTGAGGAGTGAGCTTCTGGTCTCAAGTGAACACATGAGACTATGTGGGCAGCTCCCGTTTGGAGGGGAGATGAGAAGGCAGAGGGGGACAGAAAGTGGCTGACTGGACACGGGGAATACAGCGTTGAGAGGAGTGTGCTGTCTCATTGGTGGGAGAGGAACTAGGAGTACATAGCAAGCTGTATACAAATTTTTGTATGAGAGACTGACTTGATTTGTAAAGTTTCACTTAAAGCACACACACAAAAGATGGAAAGAATACACAGAGTCACAGTACCAAAAGAAATGGTCAACTTTCAGTCGTTTCATGAGGTGGCACATGATGAAGAACTGGTAGTAGTGAAGCAAGAAGTCCAAGCTACACTGAAGACATTGGCGAAAAACAAGGCTCCAGGAGCTGACAGAATACCCACTGAGTTGGTTCAACAAACAGATGCAGCACTGTAGATGCTCACTCCACTATGCAAAGAAATTTGGAAGCTAGCTACCTG
The DNA here is from genome assembly GCF_030014295.1 of Loxodonta africana. Lineage (NCBI taxonomy): Eukaryota > Metazoa > Chordata > Mammalia > Proboscidea > Elephantidae > Loxodonta > Loxodonta africana. The sequence goes on along the minus strand of NW_026975094.1, from coordinate 48,431 downwards.
GCCAACAGACTGCAGGAGACGCACGTTTGTGTCCATTCCAAAGAAAAGCGATCCAACAGAATGTGGAAGTTATCAAATGTAAATCATAGTATTAGTAAATATGGTAAACTAACAAACAAAGAAACTCTATCTATTCTACACTGAATATGACATGCTATCCCCAGGAGATCTAGTGAGTTTATGATGTTGTTGTTAGGTGCTGTTGGGCCGTTCCAACACATAGCGACCCTGTGTACAACAGAACGAAACAGTGCCCAGCCCTGGGCCTTTCTCATTGCTATGTCTGAGCCCACTGTTGCAGCCACCGTCTCAATCTGTCTCATTGAGGATCTTTGTCTTTTTCACTGACCCTCTACTTTACCAAGCACGATGTCTTTTTCCAGGGACTGATTCCTCCTGATAATATGTCCAGAGTACGTGAGACCAAGTCTTGCCACCCACCTTTCTAAGGAGCATTCTGGCTGTACTTCTTCCAAGACAGGTGTGTTCATTCTTCTAGCAGTCCATGGTATATTCATTATTCTTCACCAACAACATAATTCAAGTTTCAGTTCTTTTGTCTTCCTTATTCATTGTCCAGCTTTAGCATGCATATGAGGCGATTGAAAATATCATGGCTTGGTTCAGGCACACCTTAGTCCTCAAAGTGACATCTTCAATTTTTAACACTTTAAAGAGGTCTTTTGTAGCAGATTTGTCCAATAAAATATGTCATTTGATTTCTTGATGGCTGCTTCCATGGGTGTTGATTGTGGATCCAAGTAAAATGAAATCCTTGACAACTTCAGTATTTTCTCTGTTTATTGTTCCAGTTGTGAGGACTTTTGTTTTCTTTATGTTGAAGTGTAATCCATACTGAAGGCTGAAGTCTTTGATCCTCATCAGCAAGCGCTTCAAGTCTTCTTCATTTTCAGTAAGCAAGGTTGTGTCATCTGCATGTCTAGGCTGTTAATGAGTCTTCCTCTAATCCTGATGCCCCTTCTTTTCATATAATACAGCTTCTTGGACTGTATGGATTATATGTTTTTTTAAAGACACTGAGTTTTTGGTAATTTACTATGGCAGCCCTAGAAAATGAATACAGAGCCCTTCACCAAGAACAAGTCCAGTTAGCACCAAAAATGCTCCTGTAAGGGTAGCCACGTAACATGAGACATGGCAGTTTTAAAAAGTATGAAGTAAAACTCTCAGCTTTGACAGACAAAGAGCTCATCTAAGACTAAATTCACTGCTGTTGAGTCGATTCTATCTCATAGCGACCCTAAAGGACAGAGTAGAATTGACCCACAGGGCTTCCAAGGAGTGGCTGGTAGATTCGAACTGCTTGAATAAGTATTGTGAAAAAATACAACCCTGACACACAACTTTTCTGAGCTTAGTATTAAAACAAAACAAAGTCGCTATCGAGTGGATTCTGACTCATAGGGACCCTATAGGACAGAGTAGAGCTTCCCCACAGGGTTTCCAAGGAGCGACTCGTAGATTCAAACTGCAGATCTTTTGGTAGCAGCCAAATGCATAATCATCGCACCACCAGTGGCTTTCAAATCAGCTATAGGCTGATGATCTCCAAATTCTTAGAACCTGGAAAACTACTCTACCTCAGAGTGGTATCCACAGCTGGGAACTGTTCTCCACACTTGGATGACCTCAGACATCCAAATCTAACATGTCCAGAAAAAATCTTTTGCTCATTTTCTCAAGCTTGTTCCTCCATGGTTTTCCACATGGTAGAGAATGGCTCTGGTGACCATGCGCTCATGGTAGCCTGAATTCTAGAAGTCACCTTTGATTCTCCATTCCCCTCATCCCATACGTCTGATCCACCAGCAATTCTTGGCAGCTCAAGCTCCAAAGTACACCTCAAGCCTGCCCACCGTTCCCACCTGCACTACCACCATCACTCCTCACCCTGACCACTGCAGAAGCATCCTGACCGGTCCTCTGTATTTGCTGTCTTCAAGTTCTCCTGGGCTACAGTTAATTCCTGGGACACATTCTTTCTGAAGACCATTGAACAATAGAAGGAGAAGGGCATTTAGTTGTATGCTACCTCCTCTGCTTGAGCTTCATGCCCCTCAGAAATCACTTTTCACTGTCCACTCTATAATGTCTCTATTCCAATTTCCTGTCTTTGGCCGCACTGCTTTGATAGCGTGCATGCATGTGTGCTTCAGGGGTCATGTAGACAGCTGCTTGGAGGAATTTTTCTTAGTACAATCATGGTTGTGTGCCATCAAGAGATTCTGACTCATATCAACCCTGTACGACAGCTTAGAACTGCCTCACAAGGTTTCCTAGGTTGCAGTCTTTATGGCGCAGCCCTGGTGGCACCGTGGTTAAGAGCTCGGCTGCTAACCAAAGGGTGGACAGTTCGAATCCACCAGTTGGTTCTTTGCAGAAAGACATGGCAGTCTGCTTCTGTAAAGACTTACAGTCTTAGAAACCCTGTGGGGCAGTTCTGCTCTGCCCTATAGGGTCACTATGAGTTGGAATTGATTCAATAGCAACTGGTTTGGATTTTGTTTGGTTAGAATCTTTATGGGAGCCCATCTCCAGATCTTTTCAACCTCTGAGCTGGTGGGTTACAACGGCCCACCTTTCAGTTAGCCAAGCACTTAACCGTTGCACCTCCAATACTTAACTCTGCGCGGGAGAGGGCCCTCTCCTGACGTCTCCCGTCTCCTCACTCCGCACACCTTGGCGTTGTCCTTGCTTCTAGACCCCGCCCTCCCCTCTGGAGGCCCAACCCCCCCACGCCCGCCCCCTACCCGGGCCGCTGGGCGGGGCCAGCAGCCATGTTCCTCGCCCTCCAGCCAGTTACTCACGGAAGCGCCCGGACGGGTGGTGAGGGGCCCGGGCCGGATGGCGCGGCTTAGAGCGGACGGTGTTCGTGCTGCTTTCTGTGCCGTGGTTTCTGAAAGGTAGGAAACTCCGGCAGCTGGGTGGAGGGGCCCGCTCCCAGACTGAACAAGCCCGGCCCCTCGAAGGTGTGGAGGGAAGGTGCCAGGAGGGCGGGTCCCAGTCCCAGCATCCCGTGGGCTCCAGAGGTTGGGGAGTCCGGACGTTGGGTTAGCAGCTGGCATCGCCCCCTCCGGCGTACCCCGTCCCGAGTGATCCCCTGGGGCGGATGCGGCGCGGGGGCGGGCGGACGCAGCCACTCTAGGGGCTGCGAGAGGGAGAGAGGGAGCCTCTGGCCCGGGAGACTCAGCTGGTCTGCGAATTTACATCCCAATGGATTTGCGGGGGGGGGGTCCAGCCGCGGGATCCAGCTGCGGAGTGCCCTCGGGCCTGGGGGCTTGAAGAGCTTGGGGAGAAAGGCTGTGTCCAGGGCTGCGCCAAGGTCCCTCCTCTGCCAGGGGCGGGTTTGCGGGCCAAGCTGGGGGATGGGCGCCTGCCCCCCCCGCCCCCCACCTGCTCCCTGTGCCAGGGGGGAAACCAAGGCCCAGAGTTCGCCCGGGGGGGGGTGAGATTCCAGACTGAGGGCGGGGCACTCGCCCCCATTCGTCCTCCCACCCCCACCAGACTCCGTAGGGTGCCAGGGACAGGGGAGAGAGGGATCCCCCACCCAAGGCCATGCTGCCCCTTATTGTTTTGGGCGCTGTGCCTGGGAGGCTGAGGCACCCCGCGCCCGCGCCAGCTGGTCTACTCTCGGGGCTGGGGCGTCGGCGCGGCCCCGGCCCCACCTGGAAAGGAAGGGGTCCTGGGAATCTGTGGAGCAGCGCGGGGATCCTACTCCTTGTGGAAGCAGCAGCGATTCAGTGTCTGTTAACAGTGTGGATGCCGGGTCCCGCTCCCCCTCTGGGAGGCGGGGGTGGGGGTAGCAGGAAGGGGTCCTGAGCAACCAGGTCGTTTGTTAACTTAAACATTTGTGCGGCGCTGTGTACCGGTCGCTGTGGACGCGATCTCTGGTGCTGAGGGGATTTGAGGGTTCCTCAAACTGGCGGGATTTGGAGCCTCTACCCTGGTGGCAGTGGGTTCAGTGGGTTACCCTGGTGGCGTAGTGGTTAAGTGCTAAGGCTGCTAGCCAAAAGATTGGCCATTTGAATCCACCAGGCGCTCCTTGGAAACTCTGTGGGGCAGTTCTACTCTGTCCTATAGGGTCGCTGTGAGTCAGAATTGACTCCACGGCAGCGTGTTTTTTTTTTTTTTTTTTTTTTTAGGTTGGAGGAGATTAGGTGTCTCTCGGGCTGACATTTGAAGGTCTGGAGCTGGCCGTTTATGAGGGTTTATAAGGATTTATAAGGGTTTTAAGCGCTCCGGCCATGGGCGCCAACCCGATCTTCCAGCCCCTGCGGACGGACTGCCCCTCCCCCCGCCCCGGGGGGATTGGCTGCTCTGGGACCCCGAGCCCAGAGGGCAGTGAGAAGCTGACAAACGTGAGTGATGTCCTGCAGGCTCCAGTCGGCGGGGCAGCCCTGCTCACATGGTCTCAATACGGGCAGTCCGCTTCATGCTTGGGGGGTGGTTTCCGGATGTTCACTCGTGTCCCCCCACCCCGTGCAGGGCGACAACTCTCCTCTGGACGGGGACCTAGTAGAGGCCTGCAGGGCATCAGGGTGTGGAGCGGCAGAGCTTGGGCGGGGAGGGCGCGGCCCTGCAGGTTCCTGTACGTGATCACGGCAGGGGGGTGCGGGTCGTGAAGGCTGGGCCTGGTCGAGGACCCACTAGGTCTCGCAGAAGGAGTGGGTTAGGATAATAACAGCATTAATGGGAGTATTGAGAGAGCGCCCTGGGGCGTTGGGTCCCTCGGGAAGAAAAGCTTCTGCTATCGCCACTGGAGCGGTACCCAGGTCGGTCCCGGCTTAGGTCCAGGAGGTTCCCATACTCAGAGGGCCTGGTGGGCAGAACAGAACCGGCGGTGCGCACGCCCTCTCGCGGCCTTGCACCGAATCGCTGAAGTTCAGTGACAGGCGATTCTAAGCCATGGTTTTGGAACTGAATAGTGAAGCAGAGCAAAGAAATGATGCAGTGCCTTGATGGGACCGGTGGAGACAACAAGAAGCAAAGCACAGCTCAAACTTCAAAATTCCACTGAGTGTTAGTACGATTTGGAGGGAGAAAATAGACGGAGAGTCGAGAGGCCCAGAGATGCAGAAGGGTTGGAGGATTAGGGTTAGGGGTTAGGGTTTGGTGCTAGGGGTCCAGGTTTGGGGGTTAGAGGTTTGGGAGTCAGGTTTAGGGGTATAGGTTTTAGGTGGTTGGGGGTTGGGGTTAGGGCTCGGGTTACTCGGCTCGGGCACAAGTGGTTTAGGGTTAGGGTTAGAGTGAGGCTGAGGTTGATTCCCAGTCTTGTGTACCGTCTCTTCCTTCACCAGAGTTACCACATATGTGTCGTTTGGTTGGAAACCCTGATGGCGTAGTGGTTAAGAGCCACCGGTGCTAACCAAAGGTCTGCAGTTCAAATCCACCAGGCGCTCCTTGGAAACTCTATGGGGCAGTTCTAATCTGTCCTATAGGGTCGCTATGAGCTGGAATCAACTCGACGGCAGTGGGTTTGGTTTTTTTGGTTATTGTTTAGTTGGCTTTTCTCTACCCGCTCTTCGTCTCCCTGGTGAACATCAAAGATTGTTTCTGTGCGTAAATGTTTTCATGATAGTGGTCACTTAATGTATATGTCGTTTTGTGATTGACTTAGTATGATGCGCTCCAGATTCATCCATGGTGTTAGATGTTTCGGAGATTCATCATTGGTCTTTATTGTCGTGTAGTGTTCCACTGTGTGTATGTACCGTAGTTTGTTTATCCGTTCCTCTGTGGATGAGCACTTAGGTTGTTCCCATCTTTTTGCTACTGTGAATAATGTTGCAGTGAACACGGGTGTGCATGTGTCTATTCCTGTGACTGCTCATGGAAACCCTGGTGGCTAGTGGTTAAGTGCTATGGCTGCTAACAAAAAGGGTTAGGGTTTGGGCTTAGGGATGTTAGGGTTAGGGTTGTTAGAGTTAGAGTCCTTAGGGTTTGGGTTAGGGGTTGGGGTTTGGGGGTTAGAGTTTAGGGTTGGGTTTTTTGGTTAGGGTTTTTGGGTTGGGGTTAGGTGTTAGGTTTAGGGTTTGAGGTTAGAGTTTGGAGTTACAGGTTAGGTGTTAGGGGTTGCAGTTTGGGGTTTAGGGTTTTGGGGGTTTAAGGTTTTGTGGTTTAGTCATTAGGGTTTGGGTTAGGTTTTAGGGATTTAGGTTTAGGCTTGGGGTTGGGTTTGTTTGGGATTTGTGGTTTGGGGTTAGAGGGTGGGTGTTAGAGGGTTGGGGTTTAGAGTTTGGGGGTTAGAGATTGAGGGAGTCAGGGTGAGGGGTTAGAGGGTGAGGGGGTTAGAGGTTGAGAAGATTATAGAGTGAGGGAGTGAGAAGGTGAGGGTGTGAGGGGGTGAAGGTTAGGGTTTAGGGTTAGAGGGTTTAGGCTTAGGGTTCAGAGGCTTAGGGTTGGGGGTTAGGGTTTGGGGGTTCAGAGGTTGGGGTTGGTGTTGTAGTTAGGGTTAGAGGGTTAGGGTTAGAGGGTTAGGGGTATAGTTTAGAGATTTAGGGTTACTGGTTAGGGCTAGGGTTTAGGGGTTCAGGTTTAGGGGTTTAGGATGGGTTTGGGGTAAGGTTTTAGGGTTTAGGGTTAGAGGGTTAGGTTTAGGGCTTAGGGCTTAGAGTTTAGGGTTTTAGGACTTAGGGTTTAGGGCTTAGGGCTTAGAGCCTAGGGTTTAGGCCTTAGGGTTTAGGGTTTAAGGCTTAGAGTGAGGGTTAGGGCTGGGGGCTGGGGTTAGGGTGTAGGTTTTAGGGTTTAGAGTTAGGGTATTAGGGTTAGAGGGTTAGATGACTTAGGCTTTAAGTTAGGGTTTAGGGGTTAGTGGTTGGGGTCAAGGGTGTTAGTGTTTAGGGTTTTGGCATTTAGGATGTTAGGGTTAAATGTGTTAGGGCTAAGGGTGTTAGGGTTTCGCGTGTTAGGGTTTTAAGTGTTATGGTTTAGGGTTTAGGGTTGTGTTAGGGTTAGGCTTAGGCTCATTCTTAGGTTTAGGGCTAGGGATTTGAGGTTTAGTGTTTGGGGTTGGGTTTGGGGGTTGGGGTTAGAGGGTTAGGGTTAGAGGGTTAGAGTTAGAGGGTTAGGGTTTTGGGTTAGGGTTTCAGGTTAGCATTAGAGGGTTAGGGTTCGAGGGTTAGGGCTAGAGTAGTTAGGGTTAGGGTTGTTAGGGTTAGGGTGGTTAGGGTTTAGGGTTAGGTGTTAGGGTTTAGGGCTTACGGTTAGGTTTTGGGTTTGGGCTTTGGGGCTTGAAGTTTGGGTTTAGGGTTTTGGGCTTAGAGTATAGGGTTTATTGTGTATGGTTTTTGTGTGTAGTGTTTTGGGGTGTAGGTGTTTAGATTGTAGGGTTTAGGGTATATGGTTACGGTTTGGGTTAGGGCTAGAGTTCAGGGTCTTGGTGGTTAGGACCTAAGGGCTTAGGGTCTTAGGGGCTTTGGGGCTCAGGGCTTAGGGGCTAGAGTTAGAGGGCTAAGGCCAGAGGGCCAGAGGGCCAGGGTTATGGTTTGATTCCTGGCTGGCAATTTTTTTCCTTCAATATTTTATGTAAGTCATCCCATTGCCTTCTTGCCTCCATGATTTCTGCTGAGTAGTCCAAGTTTATTATTATTTACTTTCCTTTGTTGGTGACTTCTTTTATCCCTAGCCTCTCTTAAAATTCTCTTTATATTTGATTTTGGCAAGTTTGATTGTTATATGTCTTGGTCACTTTCTTTTGAGATCTACCGTATGTGGAATTCGATGAGCATCTTTCATGATATCAGGGAAGTTTTCTGCCAACAAATCTTCAACAGTTCCCTCTGTATTTTCTGTTAGCCCTCCCTGTTCTGGTACTCCAATCACTCATAGTTATTTCTCTTGATAAAGTCCCACATGATTCTTTGGATTTCTTCATTTTTTAATTTCTTTTATCTGGTTTCTCTTCAAATATATTGGTCCCAAGTGTTTTATCTTCAATCTCAGTTATTCTGCCTTCCAGTTCTTCAATTGTGCTCTTCTTACTTTCTGTTGAGTTTTCTATCTCTGTAATTTTATTGTTTATCTTCTGAATCTCTGATTGCAGTCTCTGTATGGTTTCTTGCAGCCTATTAAATTTTTAATTATATTCTTGAGTAACCTTTTTAATTTCTTCGGCTGCTTTATCTGTGTGTTCCATGGCTTGTTCTGCATTTTGCCTCATTTCCTTCCTGATGTCTTTAAGAGTTCTGTATATTAATCTTTTGTATTCTGCATCTGGTAATTCCAGGATTGCACCTTCATCCAGAAGATTCTTTGAGTCTTTCTTCTGAGAGCTTGTTGAAGCAATCATGGGTCAGCTTTTTTTTTATTTCAATAATTTTTGTTGTGTTTTACGTGAAAGTTTACAAATCAAGCCAGTCTCTCACATGAAAACTTATACACAACTTCTTACATATTCCCAATTACTTTCCCCCCAATGGGAGAGCCCACTCCCTCCTTCCACTCTTTCTTTTTGTGACCGTTTTGCCAGTTTCTAAGCCCCTCTATCCACCCATCTCCCTTCCAGGCAGGAGATACCAACATTGTCTCAAGTGTCCACCCAAACCAAGTAGCTCACGCCTCACCAGCATCCCTCTCCAACCCATTGTCTAGTCCAATCCATGTCTGATGAACTGGCTTTGGGGATGGTTCCCGTAGTGGGTAAACGGAAGGTGTGGGGGCCATGATCACTAGAGTCCTTCCAGTCTCAGTCAGACCATTAAGTCTGGTCTTTTTATGAGAATTTGGGGTCTGCATCCCACTGTTCTCCTGCTCCCTCAAGGGATCTCTGTTATGTTCCCTGTCAGGGCAGTCATTGGTTATGGCCCGGCACTATCTAGTTCTTCTGGTCTCAGGATGATGTAGTCTCTAGTTCATGTAGTCCTTTCTGTCTCTTGGGCTCGTTATTATCTTATGTTCTTGGTGTTCTGCATTCTCCCTTGATCCAGGTGGGTTGAGAATCATTGATGCATCTGAGATGGCCGCTTGTTAGCATTTAAGACCCGAGACGCCACATTTCAAAGTGGGATGCAGAATGTTTTCTTAGTAGATTTTATTATGCCTGTTGACTTAGATGTCCCCTGAAAACATGGTTCCCAAACATGTGCCCCTGCTTTGCTGACCTTGAAGCGTTCAGTTTATTTAGGAAACTGCTTTGGTTTAGTCCAGTTGTGCTGACCTCCACTGTGTTGAGTGTTGTCCTTCCATTCACCCATAGTAGTTCTTGTCTATCTCTTTAGTAAATACCCCTCTCCTACCCCCCCTCCCTCCCCCCTCTCATAACAACAAAGGAATATGTTCTTCTCAGTTTAAACTATTTCTCAAGATCTTATAATAGTGGTCTTATACACTATTTGACCTTTTGCAACTAATTTCACTCAGCATAATGCCTTCCAGGTTTCTCCATGTTATGAAGTATTTCACAGATTCGTCACTGTTCTTTATCGATGTGTAGTATTCCATTGTGTGAATATACCATAATTTATTTATCCATTCATCCATTGATGGGCACCTTGGTTGGTTCCATCTTTTTGCTGTTGTAAACAGTGCTGCAGTAAACATAGATGTGCATATATCTATTTGTGTAAAGGCTCTTATTTCTCTAGGATATATTCCGAGGAGTGGGATTGCTGGGTTGTATGGTAGTTCTATTTCTAGCTTTTTAAGGAAGCGCCAAATTGATTTCCAAAGTGGTTGTATACCATTTTACATTCCCACCAGCAGTGTATAAGTGTTCCAGTCTCTCCACAGCCTCTCCAACATTTATTATTTTCTGTGTTTTGGATTAATACCAGCCTTGTTGGAGTGAGATGGAATCTCATTGTAGTTTTGATTTGCATTTCTCTAATGGCTAATGATCAAGAGCATTTCCTCATGTATCTGTTAGCTGCCTGAATGTCTTCTTTAGTGAAGTGCCTGTTCATATCCTTTGCCCATTTTTTAATTGGGTTGTTTGTCTTTTTGTGGTTGAGTTTTAGCAGAGTCATGTAGGTTTTAGAGATCAGGCACCGGGCGGAGATGTCTTAGCTGAAAACTTTTTCCCAGTCTGTAGGTGGTCTTTTTACTCTTTTGGTGAAGTCTTTAGATGAGCATAGGTGTTTGATTTTTAGAAGCTCCCAGTTATCTGGTTTCTCTTCGTCATTTTTAGTAATGTTTTGTATTCTGTTTATGCCATGTATTAGGTCTCCTAATGTTGTCCCTATTTTTTCTTCCATGATCTTTATCGTTTTAGATTTTATGTTTAGGTCTTTGATCCATTTGGAGTTAGTTTTTGTGCATGGTGTGTGGTATGGGTCCTGTTTCATTTTTTGCAGATGGATATACAGGTACGCCAGCACCTTTTGTTAAAAAGACTATCTTCTCCCCAATTAACTGACACGGGGCCTTTGTCAAATATCAGCTGCTCATATGTGGATGGATTTATATCTAGATTCTCAATTCTGTTCCATTGGTCTATGTGTCTGTTGTTGTACCAGTATCAGGCTGTTTTGACTACTGTGGCGGTATAATTGGTTCTAATATCAGGCAGAGTGAGTCCTCTCACTTTGTTCTTTTTTAGTAATGCTTTACTTATCCACGACTTTTTTCCCTTCCATATGAAGTTGGTGATTTGTTTCTCCATCTTTTTAAAAAATGTCATTGGAATTTGGATCGGAAGTGCATTGTATCTATAGATGGCTTTTAGTAGAATGGACAATTTTACAATGTTGTCTTCCTATCCATGAGCAAGGTATGTTTTTCCAATTACGTAGGTTCCTTTTGTTTTTTTGCAGTAGTACCTTGTAGTTTTCTTGGTATAGCGGTTTTAGTTTTTGGTGAGGTTTATTCCTAAGTATTTTATCTTCTTGGGGGCTGCTCTGAATGGTATTCATTTGATGATTTCCTCTTCAATGTTCTTTTTGTTGATATAGAGGAATCAACTGATTTTGTACGTTTATACTGTAACCTGAAACTCTGCTGAACCCTTCTATTTTAATAATTTTCTTGAGGATTCCTTAGGATTTTCTGTGTATAAGATAATGTCGTTGGAAAATAGAAATAATTTTACTTTTTCCTTACCAATCTGGATGCCCTTTATTTCTTTGTCTAGCCCAGTTGCTCTGGCTAGGACCTCTAGCACAAGGTTGAATAAGAGCGGTGATAAAGGGGATTCTGGTCTGTTTCCCCTTCTCAAGGGAAATGCTTTCAGGCTCTCTCCATTTAGGATGATGTTGGGTATTGGCTTTGTACTAATACCCTTTATTATGTTGAGGAATTTTCCTTCTATTCCTATTTTGGTGAGAGTTTTTATCATGAGTGGGTGTTGGACTTTGTCAAATGCCTTTTCTGTATCAATTGATAAAATTATTTGGTTCTTGTCTTTTTTTATGTGGTGGATTACATTAATTGTTTTTCTAATATTGAACCAACCTTGCATACCTGGTATAAATCCCACTTGATAATGGTGGATTATTTTTTTGATACGTTGTTGAATTCTATTGGCTAGAATTTTGTTGAGGATTTTTGCATCTATGTTCATGAGGGATATAGGTCTGTAATTTTCTTTTTTTGTGTTGTCTTTAGCTGGTTTTGGTATCAGGGTTATGCTGGCTTCAGAGAAGGAGTTAGGTAGTATTCCGTCCTTTTCCATGCTTTGAAATACCTTCGGTAGTAGTGGTAAGTCTTCCCTGAAAGTTTGGTAGAACTTTGCAGTGAAGCCATCAGGTCCAGGGCTTTTTTTTGTTGGGAGTGTTTTGATTACATTTTCAATCTCTTTTTTTGTTATCGGTCTATTTAGTTGTTCTACTTCAGTGTGTGTTAGTTTAGGTAGGCAGTGTGTTTCTAGGAATTCATCCATTTTTTCTAGGTTTTCAAATTTGTTAGAGTACAATTTTTTGTAGTAATTTGATATGATTGTTTTAATTTCAGTTGCATGTGTTGTGATATGGCCCATCCCATTTCTTATTCGGGTTATTGGTTTGTTTTCCTGTATTTCTTTAGTCAGTCTGGCCAGTGTTTTATCAATTTTGTTAATTTTTTTCAAAGAAGCAGTTTTTGGCCTTGTTAACTCTTTCAATTGTTTTTCTGTTCTCTAATTCATTTAATTTTGCTGTACTTTTTATTTTTTGCTTTCTTCTGGTGCCTGACAGTTTCTTTTGTTGCTCTCTTTCTCTTTGTTCAAGTTGTAGGAACGGTTCTTTCATTTTGGCTCTTCTTTAATATGTGTGCCTTTATTGATATAAATTGACCTCTGAGCACTGCTTTCACCGTGTCCCAAAGGTTTTCATAGGAAGCGTTTTCAGTCTCGTTGAATTCTGTGAATTTCTTTATTCCCTCCTTAAGGTCTTCCATAACCCAGTCTTTTTTGAGCAGGGTATTGTGCAGTTTCCAGGCATTTGATTTCTTTTCCCTGGTTTTTCTGTTATTGATTTTTACTTTTACGGTCTTTTGTTCAGAGAAGATGTTTTGTAATATTTCAGTGTTTTGCATTCTGCAAAGGCTTGTTTTATGACCTAATATGTGATCTATTCTAGAGAATGTTTCATGTGCACTAAAAAAAAAATTATACTTTGCAGCTGTTGGGTGGAGTGTTCTGTATAAGTCTATGAAGTGAAGTTGTTTAATTGTAACAATTAGATCTTCTGTGTCTCTATTGAGCTTCTTACTGCATTTCCTACCCTTCACCGAGAGTGTTGTGTTGAAGTCTCCTACCATAATTGTGGAGGTGTCTATCTCACTTTTTAATTCTGTTAACGTTTGTTTTATGAATGTTGCGGCTCTATCATTGGGTGCATAAATATTTAATATGGTTGTATCTTCCTGGTAAATTGTCCCTTTAATCATTACGTAGTGTCCTTCTTTATCCTTTGTGGTGGATTTAACTTTAAAGTCTGTTTTGTTGGAAATTAATATTGCCTCTCCTGCTCTTTTTTGATTGTTGTTTGCTTGATATATTTTTATCCGTCCTTTCAGTTTTAGTTTATTTGTGTCTCTAAGTCTAAGGTGTGTCTCTTTTATGCAGCATACAGACTGATCGTGTTTTTTTATCCAGTCTGCAACTTTCTGTCTCTTTATTGGTGAATTTAGTCCATTTACATTAAGTGTAAGTATAGGTAAGTATGAGTTTAGTGCTGTCATTTTGTTGCCTGTTTTTGACAATTTCATTTTTCCATTTACTTTTTTGTGTTGAGTTTTCTTTGTAGAATGTGTGTTCCTCCCTTTTATAGTAGTTGAATTTATTTTGCTGAGTCGTTATGTTTATCTTGGTTTTTATTTTGAAGTATGGAATTGTTAGACCTCATTGTGGTTACCTTAATATTTACCCCAGTTTGACTAAGTAAAAACCTAACTTGTTTCACCCCATATCACCTTGGTTTCCTCTGCATATGTAAGATCTATGCCTCCTGTATTTAGTCCCTCTTTTTTGACTGTTGTAATCTTTTACATAATGACATCAATGATTCCCTGTTTTGAGTAATTTTTTTTTAATTAATCTTATTTTGTTTTTGTGATTTCCCTATCTGAGTTGATATTAGGATGTTTTGTTCTGTGACCTTGTATTGGTATCTGATATTATTGATTTTCTGACCAAAGAATTTCCTTTAGTAATTCTTGCAGTTTTGGTTTGGTTTTTGCAAATTCTCTAAGCTTGCGTTTATCTGTAAATATCTTAATTTCACCTTCATGTTTTAGAGTTTTGCTGGATATATGATTCTTGGCTGACAGTTTTTCCTCTTTGAGTGCTCTATATATGTCATCCCATTGCCTTCTTGGCTGCATGGTTTCTGCCGAGTAGTGCAAACTTATTGATTCTCCTTTGTAGGTAACTTTTCGTTTATCCTTGGGTGCTTTTAAAATTTTCTCTTTATCTTTGGTTTTGGCAGGTTTGATGATATGTCTTGGTGATTTTCTTTTGGGATCTATCTTGTATGAGGTTCGAGGAGCATCTTGGGTAGATACCTTTTCATCTTTCACGATGCCAGGGAATTTTTCTGCCATCAGATCTTCCACTATTCTCTCTGTATTTTCTGTTACCCCTCCCTGTCTGGAACTCCAGTCACACGCAAATTATTCTTGATAGAGTCCCCCATGATTCTTAGGGTTTCTTCGTAGTTTTAAATTCTATTATCTGATTTTTCTTCAACTATATTTGTGTCAATTGTCTTATCTTCCAGCTCCCCCACTCTGCATTCCAGTTCCTCGAGTCTGCTCCTCTGACTTCCTATTGAGTTGTCTGATTCTGTGACTTTATTGTTAATCTTTTGGATTTCTGAATGCTATCTCTCTATGGATTCTTACAGCTTATTAATTTTTTCACTATGTTCTTGAATGATCTTTTGGATTTCTTCAACTGCTTTATCCGTGTATACCTTGGTTTTTTTGTAGATTGCCTTATTTCATTTGTGAGGTCATTCCTGATGTCTTGAAGCATTCTGTATACAATTTTTTTTTTATTCTACATTTGGCAATTCTAGGAATGTATCTACATCCGGGAATGATTTTGATTCTTTGATTTGGGGGTTTGTAGAAGCAATCATGGTCTGCTTCTTCATGTGATTTGATGTCGACTGCTGTCTCTGAGCCATCTATAAGATTTTGTAATATTTTCTTTTGTATTTGCTCACTGAGTCTTGTTGTTTTGTTTTGTTACAATACACCCACATGGGCTACTAGATTGTGGTATCGTGATTGCTGTAGCTTTTGAATCACTTACGTCCTATTACCAGCTTGCCTGAGCTGTTACCAGGTATATAAGTGTATGAGCCCATTCACTATTCTTGAATAGAATCAGCTCAGGTGTCCTGATAGCTGGTCACCTAGTGTGTGGTGTAGGCTCTCACCTATTATCTTAGAGGAGTAGTGGTGATGGTTGTATGTGCCAGTTTCTATTAGTGGCAGGGGGTCACATTTCGAGGAGGGCAGGATGCTGACAGCCTTCCTTCAAGTGTCAGTGAGGTAGGTGTGGCTCTATTCTCTAGAGTGCTCTGGTGGGTGAGCTCTGCAGCTGTATCTTAGGCACCCAATACTTGGGTAGATGTCACTATTCTCAGACCCCTCTAGCAGGTGGCTAGGTGGTGTGGGTGGAGTTTCAGCCTTCTTTTCGCTTGTGTGGACCAGTGAGGGCTCTGTTTAATAGGTACAGAGGTATCTGACCTCCAAAACTTGCCTTTCCACTGCTGAGCTAAAACAATTATGGTGAGATCTCTATCAGAATTGCCTTTGCATTATAATAGCCACCTAGTTACCTGTAGGGTGAAAGCCAAAGACGATGGGTCTCTTAATGCCTGGATGGAGCTGATTCTGTATTGTTAATTGCAGTTTAGGGAAGTCAGGGAAGGATTTTTTCTTTGATTGTTAAATGGTACTTTTCTCAGGCCAGGAGAATGGGTTAGAAAAGAAAGAAGAAAAAAAAATCGAGCAGTGCACTTCACTCTCTGGCACAGGGAATTCCAGTCTTAATGAAGCTGGCTGGGGCAATGAGGGGTGGAATCAGATATATAGAAGAGAGTAGCCTGGCAAAATATACAAAGTTACTTATGTTGTTTGGTGAGGACTGTTTTTTCTGAGGTTCCAGAGCATTGTGTAGCTTGCGTGTGCTGGCTGTATCCCTGCTGAGACTGTCCCAGAGGGTTAGGGTTGCGTCCATGCTCACACCATCTCAGGAAGCCACAATCAGCTCCTCCACACTTAGTCCAACACCCAGCACCAAGGTTTCCTTTCTGGGGCGCTGCACTCCAGGCTCCAAAACCAGTTGCTGCTTCCCCGTGGTTTTTCATTTCCCTGCCAGCCGCGTCTGTGTGGAGCCTGCGTGTGCTGCCTGGGTCCCCTCTGAGGTTGGTCCTGAGGTTAGGCCTACATCCGTGCTTCCCTGTCTCAGTAAGCCACAATCAGTCCCACCACTCTGACACCAGGAAACCGGTAGGGCTCAAGGCTGTGCTGTGGGACACTGGCTCCGGAAGTGGTCGTTGCTGCAGTGTGGCTGTTCACCCCCCTGTCACTCAGGTCAACTCCTTAGTTCTGTGTTTGATGGTCAGGGTTTGTAGATTGTCCTTTATGTAATTAATTCACTTGTTTTTTCAAGTCTTTGTTTCAAGAGGGATAAGCGGAAGCTTCTACCTAGTCAGCCATCTTGGTCCTGTCCCCGCATCTGCCTCTTTATGTGATTTGATATTGACTGTTGTCTCTGAGCCATCTATAAGTTATTGTATTAGTTTATTTTATGCTTGCTTTTTGTATCCTAGCTTCTTCCTTTGTTTAGTTTTGGTATACCCAGATAAGCTGCTTGAGTGTGTTAGGTTGATTATTTTCACCTTTGAAGCTCTAATGTACTATCACCAGATGGCTAGCACTGTTACCAGGCATATGAGCCTAGGAGTTCATTTATTTTTCTTGTATGCATTCAACTCAGGTGCCCAGGTAGTTGGTCATAAAGTGTGTGGTACAGGCTCTGCCCTACAGTCTTAGAGGGGCAGGGGTTAGTGGTGTAGGCGGAAGTATCTGGCTGCAGTAGGGGGTCAGACTCTGATCAAGACAGGGGTCTGACAGCTGTCCTCTGAGTGTCTGTGAGGAAAGCACATCCCTGTTCTGTAGAGCACACGGGTGGGTTCTGCAGAAGGGCGATGGGTACCCAATGCTTTTGGTTGTAAGTTCTGGGAGGTACTACTTATCCTTGGAGCCCTGTCACAGGTGGCTAGGTATTGTGGGTGGAGCCACCAGTCCTTAGGCCCCTGATGTGGGTAGGTGAAGACCCTGTTTAATAGGCAAAGCAGTGTCAAACATCAAACACCCATCTTTCCACCGTCCAGCTGAAACAGTTGCAGTCTGGCAACAAAGGCCTATTCTCCTGAAATGGGCCCACACAGGTCCATGCTGGGGTGAAAGGTATTCAAAGCCCATGGACCGTTTGTGCCTGAACAAGAGCTGCTTGTGTCCTGAGCTCCTCAGCTTAATTGAGCTAGCAGATTATCTTTCCCTCAGTTGTGAACTTATACCTTCTTCAAGGACGGAAGAATGGCTCAGAGTGGTACCGGGGCCTATCTCAGGCCCAGGGAAGTTGACAGCCACTGAAACCAGCTTGGGGGTTGGGGGCGTGGTAAAATAAACAAAAGTAATTAGCTTTTGCTGAGAGTGCCGTTCTTCTCTTGTTCTGGAGGTGTGAGTAGTCTGTGCAACTTGCTGTCTTTCCCTGAGCGAAGCGCCTCTGGAACACTACTGCCAGCCCCACTGCAGTCGCTCCAGGGAATGGTGCCTGAGGGTTCCTGGCTATTCAGGTCCAGTAACTCCTCTCCACTTCCAAATAGTCTCTCCCTCCCCCTGCCGTTGAGTCCATTTTCTAACTTTGCCTTTGATGTTCAGGGCTCCTAGCTTGTCATAAATATAATCGCTTCACTTGTTTTTTCGGGTCTTTTTTGTAAGAGGGATCACTGGCAGCATCTCCCTACTCTGCCATCTTGGCCTCGCCTCTCTAATATAATCAACAATTTTTTTAAAAAAGAAAGAAAAGAGTGAAACCTGTAGAAACAACAAATAACAGAATGAGATCCACAGAAAAACTAGATATTTGAACTATCAGACAAAGACAGTGAAATAACTCTATTATGTTCAAAGAAATAAAGGCAAGACTTAGAAATTTGGCAAAAAACTAGAAACTACGAAAAAGATCAACTTAGAAAGTCAACTGAAAACTATAGCTGAAGTTAAAATCTTAATGTATGTATATAACAGCAGATTACAAATGCTGAAGAGAGATTTAGTGAACTGGAAGACATGTTGGAAGAAAATACAGGCATAGACAAAAGGAAAAATATATATAATATAAAAAGGAATAAGATACAGAGAATACAATGAGAATATCTAGCATAAAATACTTTAAGAAGGAAGAAAAAGAATGAGGCAGAAAAACTGAGATCATGGCTGAGAATTTTCCTCAAATGATTAAAGATATCAAGTCACGGATTCTAGAAGACTTACAAAACCCAAACCAAAAAAAAAAAAAAAAAAAGAACAAAGCCACTGCTGTCAAGTTGATTCTGACTCAAAGCGACCCTATAGGACAGAGTAGAACTGCCCCGTAGAGTTTCCAAGGAGCGCCTGGTGGATTCGAACTGCTGACCTTTTTTTTGCTTAGCAGCCGTAACGCTTAATCCCTACGCCACCAGGGTTTCCTTATAAGACCCATGTAGGGTAAATACAAAGAAATTCATAGTAGGACTGCTGAAGCTAAAGACAAAAAACCCCACAAAAAGCAAATAATTGAACACTACTAAAAGATTATCTTTAAAGGACAAACAAAGAAACTGACCGATGACTTCTGTACAGAAATAGTGAAAACTGTAAGACAATAAGATGGTATATTTAAATTACAGAGAGAAAATCCATGGCAACCCAGAACTCTATGCTGAGGAAAAACATCCTTCATGAACGAACAAAGAACTTTTGTTTTCAGACAAACAAAACCTAGATAAGTTAACATCAGCATGCCCACATTAAAGAAAATTCCAAAGGTATTCTTCAAGCAGAAAGAAAATAGGGTGAAAGGCTTAAGATGCAAGAAGGAATGAAAGTTAATGAAATGGGTAAAAATAGAGGATTACTGACTGCATAACATAATAAGAATAGACTTTATTGGGTTTAAAATATGTAAGAAATTAAAATGTATGATAACGACAGCATTTTGACTTTTATGGCTGTATGGTCAGGAAACATGCTGTGTAATATTCTGATGTCTTGGATTCTGTTAATGCTTGCTTTGTGGCCTAATACGTGGTCTATTCTCAAGAATGCTCCATGAGCGTTAGAAAAGAAAGTTTACTTGACTACCGTTGGGTGAAGTGTTATGTTTAAGTCTATGAGATCAAGTTGGCTGATTGTGGTATTTAGGTCTTCCGTGTCTTTATTGAGCTTCTTTATGGATATCCTGTCTGTCATCAGAAGTGGTATGTTGAAGTCTTCGACTATTATTGTGGAGCTATTTCTCTTTTCAATGCTGTTTGAGTTTGTTTTATGTATTTTGGAGCCCTGTCATTGGGTATGTAAGTATTTATTATGATTTTGTCTTCCTGGTATATTGACCCTTTAATCATTATATAGTGTATTTCCTTTTCCTTTGTGGTGGATTTTACTTTAAAGCCTGTTTTATCAGAGATTAATATTGCCACTCTTATTTTTTATTGTTGTCTGCTTGATATATATATATATATATTTCCATTCTTTGAGATTTAGTTTGTTTATGTCTTTGAGTCTATGGTGTGTCTCTTGCAGTCTGCATACAGACAGATCATGTTTTTTAATCCATTCTGCTACTCTCTGTCTCCTTATTGGTGCAATTAAACCATTTACATTTATCATAATTATTCATAGTTATGAGTTTAGTGCTGTCATTTTCGTCTTTTTTGTGAATGTCTTGTTGACATTTTCCTTATTCCACTTAATTTTCTCTGTTGAGTCGTTGTTCTTTGTGCATTTTCTTTTCATCCTCTTCATTTTTGTTGCCTTTGTATTTACTGCTAATTAATTTTTTCTGTGCTGAATCGTTTTTCTTTTTAGTCTTTCATCTTTTTCCTTGTTGTTGCTTTTGTATTTGCCGAAAATTTATGTTTTCCTTGTTTTAATGTGTAGGATTGTTAGTTTCCTTTGGGTTACCTTAACATTTACCTGTTTTTCTAAATTTAAACCAATCTTTTATTTCTTTATATCGTCTTGACTTCCTCTCCATATGAAAGATCTATGACTACATTATTTAGTCCCTCTTTTTTCTCTTAATGTTTTCATCTTTTACAGATCGATGTGTCTGTTTCTACATTTTCAGTGTTTTAGCTTTGATTTATTTGTGAAGTCCCTACGTGGGTTGATATCTGGTTGTTCTGTCCCGTGTTCTAGTCTAGGGTTGTTAGCTGATGTTATTGATTTTCTAACTGGAGAACTCCCTTTATTATTTCTTGTCATATTGGTTAGGTTTTTAAAAATTCCCTAAACTTCTGCTTATCTGGAAATGTCCTAATTTCACTGTCACATTTGAGAGACAGTTTTGCTGGATATATAGTTCTTGGCAGGCAATTTTTTTTTTTTTTCCTTCAGGGCTTTGTATATGTCCTTCTTGCCTGCATGGTTTCTGCTGAGTAGTCAGAGCTTAGTCTTACTGACCCTTCTTTATAGGTGACTTTTTGTTTATCCCTAGCTACTCTTAAAATTCTCTTTTTATATTTGGTTTTGGCAAGCAAGATTATTATATGTCCTGGTGACTTTATCTTGGCATCTACCTTGTGTGGGGTTCAGTAAGCATCTTGGATAGATATCTTCTTATCTTTCACAAGATCAGCGAAGTTTTTAGCCAAGAAGTCTTCAACAATTCTCACTGTGTTTTCTGCTATCCCTCCACCCCCTGCCCCGATTCTAGTGTTCCAATCACTCTTGATAGAGTCCCACATAATTCTTAGAGTTTCTTCAATTTAAAAAAATTACTTTATCTGATTTTTCCTCAAATAAGTTGGCATCAAGAGCTTTATCTTCAGTCTCACTAATTCTGACTTCCAGTGCCTCAATTCTGCTCCTCTCATTTTCTATTGGGTTGTCTAATTCTGAAATTTTATTGTTACTCTTTTGGATTTGCTTGCTGTCTTTCTATGGATTCTTGCAGCCTGTTACATTTGTCATTATACTCTTGTGTAACTTTCTTAAGTTCCTCTATTGTTTTATCTGTGTGTTCCTTGGCTTATTCTTCGTTTTGCCTGATCTCCTCCTGGATCTCTTGAAGGGCTCGGTCTATTAATCTTTTAAATTCTACCTCCAGTAATTCCTGGAATTTTTTTTCATTTGGAAGTTTTCTTGATTTGTTGTTTTGGGAGCTTCCTGAATCCATCATGGTCTGCCTCTTTATGTTATTTGATGTTTACACTTGTCTCTGAGCCATCAATAAGTTATTATATTCATTTATTTTATGTTTGCATACTGAGTCGGAACCTATTTGATGGCACTGGGTTTGGTTTTGTTGTTGTTGTTGTATTGTGTCCTAGTTTCTTGTTTTATTTTAATATGCCCAAATAGGCTGCTTGGTTGAGCTAGTTTGATTATTGGCACCTTTGAAGCTCTTACATCCTGTCACCAGGTGATCAGAGCTGTTACTAGGTATGTGAGCCTAGGAGCCCTTTTACTTTTCTTGTATGGATACAGCTCAGTTGTCCACGTAGTCGGTCACCAAGTGTGTGGTGTAGGCTCTCACCTACAGTCCTGCATAGACAGGGTTGATTGGTGTAGGTACAGGTGTCTGGCTACTGTGGGGGGAATGACTGCCCCTGAGTGTCTGGGAGGAAAGCATGTCCCTGTTCCCTAGAGCACATAGGTGTGTGGGTTTTGCAGCCAGACCATGGGCACCCAATGCTGTTGGTTGTAAGGACTGGGATTCACCACTTATTCTTGGACTCCTGAATTGGGTGGCTAGGTGACGTGGGTGGAGCCACCAACCCTCAGGTCACTGATGTGGGTAGGTGAGGACCCTGTTTAATTGGCAGAACATTGTCAAATATCCCGAACCTGCCACTCCACTTTATAGCTGATACAGTTGAAAACAGGCTTCAGGTATATACCCTGTTGTAGTGTGCTAATGAGGGCCTACGCTGTTGACATGGGCCCACACAGGTCTATGCAAGGGTGAAAGGCACTCAGAGTCTTTGGACCCCTTATGTCTGTGCCTTCCCTGAGTTCCTGGCTTAGGGAAGCTGGCAGATTATTTTTTGTTGTTTGTTCCTGCTCCAGGGCATGTGATAGTTCCTACTTCTGGCCCAGGGGACCCAGAAATAGCCAAAGCTGGTCTAAGACTAAAAACAGAGAGGGAGGAAGCAGGTAAATGGGAGAGATGTTCTTCCCAAAGGGGATGATTTTTGATTTGTGTGGCATTTTAAATGCATGTACTTATCTTTTGCCAACTTAGCACTGCTTTTCACTGGTTCTGGGGGCTTGTGTAGACTTTCTACCACTCGGTCTCTTCTGATGTGAAAAACATGTCCCGAGCGTCACTGCTTGTGTCACCGCACATGCTATTCAATCCAGCCTGCAGAGTGCTGGTTTCTGCCGGGTCAGATCTCTCAACGTCTCACTGCTTCCGAACCATATCCCCCTCCCCCTGCCACTAAGTCCAATTCTGTAACTTCACCTTTGATGTTCAGGGCTCCTAGATTGTCATATATAATCGATTTACTTCTCTGGGTCTTTGTTATAAGAGGGGCTACACAAAGCATCTGACTATTCTGCCATCTTGTCCCCACCCCTACAAGAGACATTTTTAATCACATTCCTGAATCTGACACTATCACAGAAACTTATCTCTGAGAAAATGAAATAGGGATGAGGCAGTAGGCAGAACAAACCCGTTGGGTTGGAGTCGATTCTGATGCATAATGACCCTATAGGTCAGAGTAGAACTGCCTCATAGGGTTTTCAAGGAGCGGCTGTTGCATTTGAACTACTGGGCCAGAGTATATTTGGAGCACTGGTGGTGCAGTGGTTAAGAACTCAGCTGCTAACCAAAAGCTTGGCAGTTTGAATACATTAGCTGCTCCATGGAAACCCTATGGGGGCAATTCTACTCTGTCCTATAGCGTTGCTATGTGCTGAAATCAATTCACCAGCAATAGGTTTGGTTTTTTGGTTTACTCGCCTACATGAGTAAAATTTGTCTTGAATCTCTAAACTTAATTCTAATGTAAGAATGAAATTGTAGCACTTCTCCATAAAGGTTTATCTTAAGTCATCAGGATGAAAACCAAACCCACTGCCGTCGAGTCGATTCTGACTCATCCCGCCCCTATAGGACAGAGTAGAACTGCCCGATAGAGTTTCCAAGGAGCGCCTGGTGGATTTGAACTGCCGTCCTCTTGGTTAGCATTCGTAGCACTTACCCACTGTGCCACCAGGGTTTTCTCGTCAGGATAAGCCTGTGCTGGTTTATTGGGTACCTTCAGGAATTCTTCATCAGTTATATTCACATTAAGAAGGAAAAAAATATCAGAAGGAACTTCATACATCTTCACCCTTCATTTCATGCAAGATTCAGGTGTGTCAGTGAGGATGGTTGTGTGAAATTGATCCCTGGCCCTCAATACTTCTGGAGCATTTCTGTCATTTACTTGTTTCTTTTAATGCTTCTGCAACAATAAACTGCTTGATAATCAGTATTTGGCAGTATTTGTTTTATTGTGTTTTCAAAATATTCTCTTATGTAAATATCTTGTTAATAGCTGGTAGAGATCCATGCATGTCTATAAATTTACTTCTGAATCTTGGAGAATTGACTCGTCAAATGAAAATGATGCAATATATTATTATACATAACAAACATAAATATATGGGCTGTGTTTCCATTTTGTTGGCGACGTTTTAAGCTTCTGTTCTGGGATCTCCTTTTTGTGACTGGTCTTCAGCAATATTCTCTGTGGCACCTAGAATCTGAGTGTGTGATTCCAGGATTGCACTCGTTGCTATAGCGTGTGCTTCCCAGTGGGTATTAGAAAGACATTTTAATGCTGATCATTTCCTATGAAGAGGTCATCGGTGAATACAGATGGCAAAAAATTTGTAAAATATCTGAATAGAAGAAAAAATCATTTTTTTGACAAAAATCCATTGTGATACATCCTACAAAATTAAGTGAATATGCAGCACCTTGGTATGAAAATGGCGTATTCATTACATTCCAGAATTTTCTGTTGCATGCCTTTATAATGCAGTGACATTTCACAGCATTGTCATAGGATTGGTCTCTGCACTTAGAAAAATCAATTTTGCAAGCTTCGCCTAATTAGTGAAACACTTGGTTTGCAATGTCTTTGAGGGCTAATGCGATGTGCTCTCCTGACTCGCTTGGTGCATGTTACGCCTTCTTTCCCTCAAGTTTCTTCAGTTTGTAATGCAAATGTCTAGCCTGTGCCTTTTATGCCATTGTACCTTTGGAAGCAGATAACTTGTGTCCTAGATTTCACAGATGAAGAGGGATTTTTGAATTTTGGACTTGGACTTGATTTAAGACTTTTTCTATGCTATGATGGGATGAGGAAACCCTGGTGGCGTAGTGGTTAAGTGCTATGGCTGCTAACTGAAAGGTCGGCAGTACGAATCTGCCAGGCGCTCCTTGGAAGCTCTATGGGGAAGTTCTACTCTGTCCTATAGGGTCGCTATGAGTCAGAATCAACTGGACGGCAGTGGATTTGGTTTTGGTTTGTGATGGGATGAATATGTTTTCCATTTTCAAGAATGTGATTTGGGGGGGGCCAAAGGGTATAATGTCATGGATTGAATTATGTCCCCCCAAAATGTGTGTATCAACTTGGATAGGCCATGTGAGGTTGTCCTCCATTTTGTGATGGTAATTTTATGTTGAGAGGATTAGGGTGGGATTTTAACACCTCCCTGATCCGAGATATAGGGAGTTTCCCTAGGGTGTGGCCTGTACCACCTTTTATCTCTCAGGAGATGAAAGGAAAGAGAGTTGGGGACCTCATACTACCAAGAGCAGAGCATGTCCTTTGGACCCGGGGTCCCTGCGCCTGAGAAGCTCCTTGACCATGGGAAGATGGAGCACAAGGACCTTCTTCCAGAATCAACAGAGAGAGAAAGCCTTCCCCTGGAGCTGACGTCCTGAATTTGGACTTGTAACCTACTAGACTGTGAGAAAATAAATTTCTCTTTGTTAAAGCCATCCACTTATGGTATCTGTTGTGGCAGCACTAGACGACTAAGGCAGCGATGATTTTAGCTTCTGTTTTGGTGTTTCCTTTCTGTATCTGGTCTTCAGCAATATTCTGTGTGGCACCTAGAATTGTACTTGTTGCTATAGCATGTGCTTCCCAATGTGTATTAGACATTTTAATGCTCAATCATTGCCTGAATGTGTTTTAAGAACAGCTCAGCAGTGAGTAGAGGTGGCAAAAAATTTGTAAAGTAACTGAATATTAGAAAAAATATCAATTGCTTTTGGACAAAAAAAATCTATTGTGATACATCCTACAAAATTAAGTGAATGTGCAGCACCTTGGTATGAAAATGGCATATTAATTTCATTCCAGAATTTTCTGTTGTATGCCTTTATAATGCAGTGACGTAATGGCAGCATTGTCATAGGATTGGTCTCTGCACTTAGAAAAATCAATTTTGCAAACTTCACATAATTAGTGAAACACTTGCTTTGCAATGTCTTTACCAGTATGATTTTTTAAGCTAGCAAATGTGATAAATCACCACACAGGTTTTCTATCTGTTGGAGATACGGATCTTTAAACAATACTTAGCTGGCCTGTATGAGAAGGCTCAGAAGTGGAATCCACAGACAAAATGAAATATCGAGCTATACTTATTTCACTGACAGTAGTTGATTGAACTTCATCACTTATCAAGATTATAAATTTTTTACACATTATTTTAGAATTATAGGATGGATTGCCCTTTCCTGTGTTACCATATTTTGAGATGTGACTTGCTAAAAATAGATCAAATGAGCAACAAGTTGAAGCCAACTTTAAAATTTTCCATTTCGTGGGGACCCAAAGACTTCATTTCTTTTTCACGAAGATAGTCCACATTCAGTGATTGTTAGGACAACAAAGACACATTACAAAATGGCTTTTCAATACTGATGTTCATTAATTTGTGATTCTAGTTCATAAATTAAGCCAGAACAATGTGTTTGGTTTAAATATGATAACATAATCTTTGTGAATTGAACTATTTTCATGTTTACCGATCCTATTCAATTTGCACCAATTGCTAAATTCATCTGTAACAATTCGAGAATTAAATGAGGATGACGGGTTTGTTTGTTTGGTTAGTAGGTTTGCAAACAAAACAATACAGGGAGCTGACTGATGGAGATTGCAGTAGCCACTCCCTCTTATAATTTTCATCATTAACTTTGCACTCTAGAAAAAATTCTGGCTACAGAACTTTGTTTACCGTCCAGGAATTTTCAACACAAATTTACAAGTGGACAACTGTGATGTTGACAATCACTTGGGCCTCTTTTGATCCAGTAATTTACTTCATTGGAAGAAAATTATTCCACAAGGCAGGATCTGCACTTCTGTTATTTATGCGCTCTGCAGATGTGACAATTTAATATTCTTAGTTTCACTTTCTAGATCATTACTAATTTCTTTTTTTTTTACTACAGCAAGAAATAGTTGCAGAATTTGGAACAAATTCTGTTATATTAGTATTGCCATCGTTAATTTCAGCACTAGTGGTACTAGTAGGATGATTCCCACCCATTAAGCACGTACCTTTAATGCAAGAAGTCTCTGCTGATTTATTACATCCTAAAAACGAATTTTGGAATAGTCTTTAGGGATTCACAGATCATTTTCTTTTTATCTTCTGCAGGCTTCCATTTTTGTACGGCACTTAGTTATTGCCGTTTCATTTTGCCTGGATTGAAAATTAATGTCACTTTTTAAATTTGATTCTGCCATAACAATAAATTTGAATAATAGAAAATAAATTTATAAAACCGGAAGTTTATAAAATAAAATTTACTTTAGAATTTAGACATAAACACAAAAAATTTATATTTGAAAATTAAATAACTCATTGCTGTGGATTAAATTTTAACTAACAGTGACCCTATTGGACAGAATAGAACTGCATAGCAGGGCTTCTAAGGAGAGGCTGGTTGAAACCTTTTAGTTTCAGCCAAGCTCTTAACCACTGTTCCACCAGGGCTACATTTGAAAATTAGTAAGTAAAAACGTTAATTTGGACCATGAGATTTTGTTCTTCAGGTCTTAGATAGTCCAAAGAAATAGTACATGATATCCTTCTCCGTGAACTAATTCCTCCTGAAAACAGGTCCAAAGTATGTAGGATGTAGTCTAGCCATCTTTGCTTCTAGGCTAGGGTACATTCTGGTTATACTTCTTTCAGGATAGATTTTTTCGTTCTTTTGGCAGTTCATGGTATATTCAGAATTCTTCACCAACACAATTAAAAGGCATCAATTCTTCTACGGTCTTCCTTATTCATCAGCCAGCTTTCCCACACATACGAGGCCACTGAAAACACTGTGGCTTGGATCAGTTGCATCTTAGTTTTCAAGGTGATGTCTTTGCTTTTCAACACTTTAGAGGTCTTTTGGGCCGATTTGCCTGATGGCAGTGCATCTTTTGATTTCTTAACTGCTCTTTCCATGGGTGTCGATTGTGGATCCAAATAAAATGAAATCCTTGACAACTTCAGTCTTTTCTCCATTGATCATGATGTTGCTCATTGGTCCAGTTGTGAGGATTTTTGTTTTCTTTATGTTGAGGTGCAATCTCTACTGAAGGCCGCGGTCTTTGATCTTCATCAGTAAGTGCTTCAAGCCCTCTTATCTTTTAGCAAGCAGGGTTGTGTCATCTGCAAAATGCAGGTTGTTAGTGAGTCTTCCTCCAATCCTGATGTCGTGTTCTTGGTAAAGTCCAGCTTCTCAGATTATTTGCAGATTAAATAAGTATTGTAAAAGAATACAACCCTGACACACACCTTTCCTGACTTTAAACCACGCAGTATCACCTTTTTCTGTTTGAACGTCTACCTCTTGATCAGGTTCCTCATCAGCACAATTAAGTGTTCTGGAATTCCCACTCTTCGCAATGTTATCCATAATTTGTTATGACCCAAGCAGTCAAATGCCTTTGCATAGTCAATAAAACACAGGTTTAAACATCTTTCTGGTATTCCCTGCTTTTGGCCAGAATCAATATGACATCAGCTGTGATATCCCTCCTTCCATGTCCTCTTCTGAATCCTGCTTAAATTTCTGGCAGTTCCCTGTCAATGTACTGCTGCAGCTGCTTTTGCATGATTTTTAGCAGAATATTACTTGCATGTGATATTAATGATGTTGTTTGATAATTTCCACATTTGGTTGGATCACCTTTCTTAGGAATCGGCGTAAATATGGATCCTTTCCAGTTCGGAGGCCAGGTAGCTGTATTCCAAATTTCTTGGGATTAGACAAGTGAGTGATTCCAGTGCTGCATCCATTTGGTGAAACATCTCAGTTGGTATTCCGTCAATTCTCGGAGGCTTTTTTTTCTCACCAATTCCTTCAGTGCAGCATGGACTTCTTCCTTCAGTACCATCGGTTTCTGATCATATGCTACTTCCTGAAATGGTTGAAGGTCGACCAATTCTTTTTGGCATAGTGACTGTGGGTATTACTTTCATCTTCTTTTGATGCTTCCTGCATCATTTAATATTATACCCGTAGAATCCTTCAGTATTGCAACTCAAGGGTTGAATTTTTTCTTCAGTTCTTTCAGCTTGAGAAATGCTGAGTGTGTTCTTCCGTTTTGGTTATCCATCTCCAGATCTTTACACATGTCATTATAATACTTTTTCTTCTCAAGCCACCCTTTGAAATCTTCTGTTCAGCTCTATTACTTCGTCATTTCTTCCTTTCCCTTTAGCTACTCGACATTCAAGAGCAACGTTCAGAGTCTCTTCCGACATCCATTATGGTCTTTTCTTTCTTTCCTGTCTTTTAAAGGACCTCTTGCTTTCTTCATGTGTGATGTCCTTGATGTCATTCCACAACTCACCTGGTCTTCAGTCATTAGTGTTTACCACATAAAATGTATTCTTGAGGTGGTCTCTAAATACAGGTGAGATATACTCAAGGTCATACTTTGGCCCTTTTTGACTTATTCTACTTTTCTTCCGTTTCAACTTGAACTCCCATATGAGCAATTGACAGTCTGTTTCACAATCGATCCCTGGCCTTGTTCTGACTGATGATATGAGTTTTCCCATCTTCTCTTTCCACAGATGTAGTCAGTTTGATTCCTGTGTATTCCAACTGGTAAAGTCCACGTGTATAGCTGCCGTTTATGTTGTTGAAAAAAAATATTTGCAGTGGATGAGTCACTGGTCTTGCAAACTTCTTTCATGAGATTTCTGGCATCATTTCTATCAGCAATGCTGTATTTTTCAACTACTTTTCCTTCTTTGTTTCCAACTTTAACATTCTAATGACCAGTAATTATCAATGCATCTTGATTGCACGTTTGATCAATCTCAGGCTGCAGAAGTTGTTTAAAATCTTCAATTTCTTTGTCTTTGGCATTGGTGGTTGGTGCATAAATTTGAATAGTCATATAAACTGGTCTTCCTTGTAAGTGTATGGATATTAGCCTATCAGTGACAACATTGTACTTCAGGCTAGATCTTGAAATGTTCTCTATGATGATTAATGTAACGTCATTCTTTTGACTCTGGTGGAATATCCGTGTTTGTAAGACTGCTCACAGACTGTTTCACCAGAGAGTTTTCCGGTACTGCAATATCTACCACTAATCTCTGTGATCCCTGTGAACTGGCAAAATAAGAATAGTGCTATAGATTTCTTCCAAATACAGAAAACATAATTATGAAAATGTTCTTGCCATTGATTATGTTCTTTACCAATCCGTTCCGATGGGATTTTTGATACTTCACTCGAAAAATGAGTCCAAGGTACTGTGATGTGATTGTTTACTTTGTGTGGCCTTTCTAGCCATGGTCTTATAACATCCACCCTGGTGCTTGGGCAGGACTGTGTGATAGGGTAATTGTGGCTCACCAAGGGGATTGTTTAGTTTTCCCTTCAAAGAGAACCAGTTCCAGAGCAAAGAGGAGGCTTCAACTCCCATCAAGGAAGAACAGCCAGGAGCTGAGCATATATTATGGACCTGAGATCCCTGCACTGAGAAGCTGCTAGAAGCAGGAGACTGAGATAGAGAGAGGAAGCTGTAACCCTGAAGACGGTAAGATGCCATGGCAGGAGAGACCAAGCAACAGGGACCCGGCTATAGGAGATGCTGGCCCAGGGAGAAGGAAAGCTGAGTGCCTTTGGAGAGAGGCCCAAGGCCAGGCAGAGGCACGCCTATGAGCACAGGAGGGAAGAGGTTGTCCTGATAGAAGAAATGTATTCTGAGTATCTTTGAGCCTGAGTTATAACTGTTACTTCCCTAATAAACCCCATAATCATGAATATGGACTGTGAGCTCTGTGTGGCCGTTGCAATGAATTATTGAACCCAGCAGAGAAGTAGGGAGTGCTGTGTGAGGGACAGTTGGTGTCAGGGTTAGTGAAGATGGTGGAGAGAGGATAGTTTTTTCACCAATGCCTTCAATGCAGCTTCGATTTCTTCCTTTTATACCATCAGTTCTTGATCTTATGCTACCTCTTGAAATGGTTGAAAATTATCCAGTTCTACTGCAGTACTATATTAATATCAGACAAATTATACTTCAGAAAAAGGAGTATTATTGGGAATAGGTAGGGACATAACATAATAGAGGTTCACTTCTCCAAAAAGATACAACCATCCTAAATGTGTACATATTTAACAACAGGGCTCCAAAATACAAAAACTAATAAATCCGAAAGGGGAAATGGACAAATACGCATTTGTAATTGGTATCAGTACTTTTCTATCAATAATTAATAGAGCCCTGCTAGTCGAAGTCCAAAGCATCTGTATGAACCACTCATGGATGTCTATGTGTGTGTGTATGTATATAGTATAAAGACAAGTAATACAGAAATAAACATAGAGTCCTTGGGAGGTGCAAACGGTTAATGCATTCAGCTGCTAACCAAAATGTTGAAGGTTTGAGTCCACCCAGAGGCACTTCGGAGAAAAGGCTTGGCGATCTACTTTTGAAAAATTAGCCGTTGAACTGACACACTTGTGTGTCACTACTACTCTGACACACATGGGGCGAGGGGTCACCCTGAGTCAGATCAGCTTGATAGCAATTGAATGATTTTTTTATTCATTCTGCCAGTGTTTGTCTTTTAATTGGTATCTTAGGCTGGGTTCTCTAGAGAAGCAAAACCAGTGATATATATATATGTATGTATTTATATATAAATAGATTTATATCAAGGAAATGGCTCCCGAGGCTGTAGAGGCTGGTAAGTCTCAAGTCCATGGGTCAGCCTGGTGGCTTCTCCTGACTCACATAGATGCAGGGACTGCAGAACTCAAGATCTGCAGGTCATACAACAGGTCTGTGGTTCACAGGCTGCAAAGGCTGACAAATCTCAAGATCGGCAGGTAAGCTGGCAGCCCGCGGCTCACAGACTGCGGAGGCTGATGAATCCCCAAATTGGAAGGTAAGCTGAGAGTTCAAGTCCCAAAAACTTGAGATCAGATGAAGAGGAGCCAGCTGCAGGATTCAGAGTGAGCAAAAGCTCAAGAGCCTTGCCAGAAAGTCCACCTATATTGGATGCAGTCCACACCCCTGAGGAAACATCTGATTGGCTACTCACAGCAGATCCCATCATGGAGGTAATCACATTATATCACATCTCATCATGGAAGTGATTGCATCGTTTTACGACTGCTAAACTACATCATAACTGCCAAAGCACTGAGAATCATGGTCCAACAAAGTTAACACACAACTTTAATGATCCCAATTGTGAATTTAATCTATTTATATTTAAAGCAATTCATGATAAGGAAGGACTTATATCTTCTACTTTGTAATAGTAGGTCATATACGTGTTTTGTTTCTCATTTTCTTCACTACTGTCCACTTTTGTGTTTGACTGATTTTTTTTCAAGTGTACAATTTTGATCCTCTCCTTGTTTCCTTTCCTTATATTTTTTAACTTCTTAGTGGTGAGCATGAGGATTACAATTAATATCTTATATTTATAACAATCTTCTTTTAATTAATACAAATTTAGCCTCAACAGTATACAAAATTCTGCTTTTATTCAGCTCAGTTACCTCCCCTACTTACGTTGCTGGTACAAAAATTGCATCTTTATACATTGTGTGTCCATTAAGAGAGATGTGTAAGTATTTTTATGCATTCGTGCTTTAAATCATATATGAAAAAAAGAGAGGCATGATATAAAAATATTACTGACTTTGTTTTATCTAAGTAGTTACCTTTACGGAGTCTTTGTTTCTTTTTATGGCTTCCAGTTACTGTCTAGTGTCCTTCCATGCCAGCCAGAATGATTCCCTGTAGCATTTCTCATAAGGCAGTTCTGCTGCTAACACACTCCCTCAGGTTTTGTGTATCTGGGCATGTCTTAATTTCACCTTTATTTTTGAAAGATAGTTTTGCTAGATATTGACATCTTGGTTCATAGTTTTGTTTCTGTATTTTTTTTCCAGTATCTTAAATACATCATCCCACTATTTTCTCATCTCAATGGTGTCTGATGAAAAATCAACAGTTAAACTTGTTGAGACTCTCTTCTTGTACATTAGGGGTCACTTATCTCTTGCTACTTTCAAGTTTCTGTCTTCGTCTTTTGACATTTTGATTATGTCTCTCTGTGGATATCTATGTATTTATTGTCCTTTGAGTTTATTGAGCTTCTTGGATATCTAGATGACATTTGGGAGACTTCCAGTCATTACGTTTTCAAATATTCTTTCTGTCCTTTCATCTTTCTTTCCTTTCTGGGACTCCTTAATGAGTATATTGGTATGCTTGATGTTATCCTGCAGGTCCCTTAGGCTCTGTTCATTTTCTTCATTCTTTTTCCTTTATGCTCCTCAGTTAGAACAATTTCAGTTGTGCTTTTTCAAGTTTACATTTTCCTGCTTTCTTGCTCAAATCTGCTGTTGAGCTCCTCTAATGAAAATTTTATTTCAGCTATTCTACTTTTCAGCTCTATAATTTCTATTTGGTTCTTTTGTATAATATTTCTTTATTAATATTTTCTACTTGTTCATACATTCTTCTCTTGGTTTCCTTTTTTTTTTGGTCTATGGTTTCTTTAGCTCTTTGAGGAAATTTAAGACAATTGGTTTAAAATCTTTGTCTAGTAATCCCAATATCTGTGTTTCCTTAGGGATGCTTTCTGTTCATTCTCTTCTTTCTTTCTTCTTAACAAATGAACCATCCTTTTCTTTTTCCTTTTATGACTTAGAATAGTGTGTTGAAAACTGGATATCTTAAATATTATAATGTAACTCTGGAAATCAGATTCCCTCCAGTCATTAGGGTTTGCTTTTTTTTTTTTAATTGTTGAGGGCCAGTCATCCATTTGCTTAGTGATGTTTCCAAACTAGTTCTGCAAAGATTGTATGTCTTCTCATGTGTGGACACTGAAGTTCTGTTCTGTTATGACAGCAGTCAGTTCATGACCTGACAGTGATTTCTTTAAATGCTTGTAGCCAAAAAGAAAAAGTAACATTATCCCAGTCTTTGCAGATTGGCTCTGAACTGGGGTGTTCTTTCAGTGCTAAGCAAGAGCGCCTAAAACTCTGCCTTAGCCTTCACTTCCTGCCCATGGAGCCCAAAGATCAGCCAGAGGTGCAAGCCTAAAGCTTTGTCAGGATCTTTATGAGCATGTCTTCATCCTTAGGCAAGAATATTGCACTTCAGATTCCTCAGTATATGTGGTAGCCCTTCAAAGCCCTTAAACCACCAACCATTGTCCTCTCAGCCCCCTTTTTTCCAAGCTTTTGGATGTCTCTGCTGTTTTCTCTGTCCTTCATCCTTTGACCCTGGATGTAGGTTCAATTCTTATACCTTCGTACTGCTCAGTTTCCATCACATCATACATTTTTTCTTATGTGCTGTTGAGTCAGTTCTGACTCATAGTGACTATAGGATGGAGTAGAACTTCTCCAAAGGGTTTCTAAGGCTGTAATCTTTATGGAAGGAAACTGTCATATCTTTCTCCTGTGGAATAGTTGGTGGATCAAATCAAAAGGTTTAAGAGCTGAGTGCTTAACCACTGCACTACTGGGGCTCCTTTTGACATCATGCATCATAATAGATTTTTAACACACCCCTCAGAAACATAGAAGTCCATAAATTGTCAAGGATACAGAAGATTTAACATGTATAAAAATACCAGATTGATATATGTGTATGTGTGTGCATTATCTAACCACTAAAGAATATACATTCATCTCATGCACATACATAGTGTTTATAAAAATTAACTGTATACTGTGTTATAAAGCAAGTCTCAACAAATTTCAAGAGTCTGCAATAATATAGAGGATACTGTGTAAGTACAGCATAGTTTAAAAAAAAACATCTTAGAAAAAGAAAATACAAAATCTCCATGTGCTTGGATATTTTAAAATACTAGGCATTAAAAAAGACATCATAATGAAAATTAGAATATATTTTGAAGTGAACAATTATGAACATAGTACATATAAAAATTGGTGCAGTACAGACAATATAATATAGGAAACTTACAGCCTTAAAAGTATAATTGGAAAGAACAAATTTTGAAAAATAAGTGAGTTAAACATCCATTCAAAATGTTGGGAAAAAAACAGAAACAAACATTCATAGGAATTTTTGTTTCTATTAATGATTGGATACATGCAACAGACGATCAACGAAGACTAAAGTTAATTCTTAGAAAATGCTAGTAAAATTGACAAACTTTAGGCAAGATTGATCAAGTGAAAAAGAATGAAGGTATAAATAACGAATATCAGGAATTAGAAAGAAAATGACTGCAGATCTTGCAGAACTTAAAGATAATGTGAGAATGTTATGAACCATATTAGCTAATAAATTTGCAAATTTAGGTAAAGTAGGCAAACGTATCATACCATGTAAGTTAATAACAACGATTCAAGAAGAAACAGGAAGCAAAAGTAATTCCACAATTGTTAATAGAATTGAATTGGAGCTCAAACTATTCTCAAAAAGAAAACTTCATGTCAGATGGCTTTTCCTGCAAATTCTGCCAAATATTCAAGAAATACTTCACAAATTCTTCAATATAAAATGAAATATATACCCAAACTCATTTTATAAACCTTGTAGAATGAATATTGATACCAAAACCTGACAAGAGCAGCACAAGATGGGAAAATTACAGGCCAATGTCACTGATGAACATAGATGCAAAATATAAAAAGAAATAGGCAAAACAAATCCAGCAATACTCTAAAGAAGAATATATTATGACCAAGTTGGGTCTATCCCAAGAATTCAAGGTTAGTTTAACATTCAAAAATGAATCAGTACAATTTGCCATATGTACAGGAAAAATAAATGTGGTTATACTAATAGGTGTAATAAAATAAGTATTTGATAACCTCCAGCATCCACTCATGTTTTTTAAAAGAACATCTAGCATGCCATGAGACCAGAAGAACCAGAAGGTTCCCGGCTACTGTCGCTGAACATTTTGATCAAAGAGTCCATAGCAAAGCCCTGATCAAAAGGGGGAAAATGCAGAACAGAATTTCAAATTCTCATGAACCCTAGACTTTTTGGAGCCATTGAGGGTGAATGAACTCCTGAAACTATTGCCGTGAGATAATCTTTAAACATTACACCAAAAGCCTTCCCTTGAATCATCTTAAAACTGAAGTATAAAAAAGAAAACACCATACTGTTGCCATTGAGTTGATTCCGACTCAGAGACCCTGTAGGACAGAATAGCACTGCCCCATAGAGTTTCCAAGGTGCAGGTGGTGGATTCAAACTGCTCTTCTTTTGCTTGGCTACCGTATCACTTAACCACTGTGCCACGAGGGCTCCAGAACATTAGCTACTTAACTAATAAAAATGGTCTACCTTGAGCATATGCTCTTTTAAGAACTGTCTATATGGCATCAGATTGCCAACAGCTACTGAAAAGATTAGATAGGAACCTTAAGGAGCAGTGGGTTTATGCTAATGACAGAGGAACTACTCAGAAAAGGAGGGTAAGAATGGTTGCACAACTTGAATGTAACCGATGTCGTTAAATTGTACAGGTAGAAACTGTTGAGTTGGTGTATGTTTTGCTGCATATATTCTCAACCACAAAAAATACATTTACAGGTAATAATTAACAAAAAATGTCAAGGAGAGCTAAATATTTTGAAAATAAGACAGAGTTGCATGTGAGGGAATGAGTGGGGTGAGCTGTTTTAGATTAATAGTAAAGGCTTATGGGAGCAGGATATTTGAGGAGATAACTGACCTATATCAAAGGAGAGAATAGCTGTATGAAGTTCTGGAGGGAGGATATTGCCAATAAAGGAAAGAGTTGTTTCTGAGGCCCTTTAATAACCAAGTGTTCTGGCATGTTTTGAGGAAGCTCAGGAAATAAGTCATGGCTAGTGTGGAGTGAACCGAGGGAAGACTGTTAGGAAATGAGGTTAGTATGGTGGGCAAGCCCCGCATCATGAAAGACCATGGGAAGGATTTGGGAATTTTTCCTAATTGCCATGAAAAGCCACTGAGGTGATGCTGTTATGTAGACTGTAAGAGGGAAGATCGGTGGCACGGAGTCCAGTTTTCACCAAGAGATGATGGTGGCTGTAAGGTGGAGGTAGTGAGAAGTGGATAGAGTCAGGATTTATTTTAAGGTAGCGCCAAGAGTCCAGAATATGTGTCAATGGATTGGATGCAAGATTTGAATAAAGGAGAGAAATCAAGGATGATTTCTAGGTTTTTGTCCTGAACAATCCAGAGGATAGTGAGAACATTTGCTGAGATAAGGAAGACTGGGAGGTAGATAAGACACTTGGACGAAGAATTTTATTTGAACCACATTAAGTTTGAGATGCCTAGTAGACATTCAAGGGGAGATGTGAGGTCAGCCATTGGTGAAGGAACAGGGCAGAGTATGTAAATGAGGGTATCCTAGGGCTCAGGTGGAATTGACTGCCATGAATTGGCTCAGATAACCTAGACAGTGAGAAGTGATGAGCGATGTTACTTAAACAGGGCATGGAAATCAATGAAAAAGGTGTGGGAGTGGCAGGGAGGCTAAGGTAGAGAAGTTTCTCTCTTCCTAAACCTGATTGGCTGGATTTGAAGACATCATAAGTTCCTGTATGAGAAATATCCAGCAAATTACCAGTTGATTTAATAAATTGATAACAAAGTCTACCTTTCAGCCAAAGATTGAAAAACAAACAAACCAATTGCCATCCAGTGAATTCTGACTCTTAGCAACCCTATAGGACGGAGTAGAACTACCCCATACGGTTTCTAAGGAGCAGCTGTTGGATTCAAACAGCAGACCTTTTGGTTAGCAGCTGAGCTCTTAACCACTGCACCACCAAGCTCAAACCAAGAATAACACACATGAGGAACTTACTCCTTAGTTCAATCAAGTATGTAGAAATTCAAATTTGTAATTTTGGAGATTCCCCCTCTTTTTTTTCAAAGTGGGGGGCATTGAGATGGAGGATTTTCCTATGCCCACCATCCTAAGGGATTTAATTAACCCATAGTTGAGACATTGTAAACATCTCAAGAAATTATTACCTTTGAGAAACTTGAGGGTGAGTAGGCATATCACCTGGCTCCTCTTAAACTCCTTTTAAAAACCTGACTTGAAGACTCACCTGCCTTTTTGAATAAGTGCCAGCTTGAATAGGCAGGGTTCAGGGAATTGCCAACCAAAGGTATGGTTTCTCCAGAGGCCTCCAAGAGGTGTAAAAGAAGAGCGGAGCCAGACCCCGTGCTTGGGACACACCCTTGGTAGGAAATATTTGAGTGTGTGTGTGGTGAGGGGAGCACTCGGTGTGGGAGAGTGGGGTGGGTGGGTAATAGGGAAATGCCTGTTTTTTTTTTTTTTCTGGTTTTAAGAAACAGTTTTTTACTTTTTTTTTTTTTTTAATTACAACAAACAGTTCAGTGGAGTCATGTTCCTTATCTGCAGGGGCTAGTGGAAGTGCTGATAGCTGAGAATGTAGCCTGCTCCCCAAGTGCGAGTTGGCATTTTGGAGAGAAAACTTGATGTTTGGAGCACTGACTGGCCCTGCCTTTTCTAAATAATTAAGGGTGGTGGGGTGGTGGTAAGAGAAAGAGGATGGTCTATGAACACTGACCCTGGAAAATTAACTCCCGAGTGTGTGGGTTGTGGATAGCAGGAAAAGAACATCACCCGCAAATGACAGCAGTGCCTTTATTTATTTATTTATGCTTCTTTTTAGTTCTGAGTTGTTTTTAAGCCACAAATTAATGGGGCCACCATGAGTTTTCAGAGAATGAGTTTTACAAAAATCTAAGTGTTTTAAATATTGCAAGGATTTACTTATATATGCTGTATATGAGAAAAGTCCTTACAGTTACAGGGAGGAGAAAGAAAGTATATTCAGGAATTAAATTTTCACAGTTCTCTGAATTCTTATATTTCTCTTGTTGTCCATTTTTCTTTTTTTGTCCTTCATCCACCCCTTCCACCTTTACCCACTGTCCTCATCATCTAGTGCTGCCGTAACAGAAATACCATGAGTGGATGGCTTTAACCAAGAGAAATTTAATACCTCGCATTAAAGTAGGCTAATAGTCCAAGGCATCAGCTCTAAGGGAAAGTTTTCTCTCTCTTTCGGCTCTGGAAGAAGGTCCTTGTCCTTATCCTTCCCATGGTCAAGGAGCTTCTCAGGTGCAGGGACCCTGGGTCCAGAGGACATGCTCTGCTCCTGGTGCTGCTTTCTTGATAGTCTGAGGACCCCAACTCTCCGCTTGCTTCCCTTTCCTTTTACCTCTTGCGAGATAAAAGGTGGTGCAGGCCACACCTCAGGGAAAGGTGACCTGAGTGAGGGTGGTGTTACAATCCCACCCTAATCCTCTTACAGTAAAATTACAATCACAAAATGAAGGACAACTAGGCAATAGTGGGAATCATGGCCTAACCAAGTTGAAACACACGTTTTTTAGGGTCATAATTTAATCCAAACCGAATCAAACTTGTCACCATCAAGTTGATTCCAACCCGTACAGACCCTAGTTGATATTAACTCATAGAGACCCTATAGCATAGAGTAGAACTACCTCATAGAGTTTCCAAGGACTAGTTGGTGCATTCGAACTGCTGACCTTTTGGTTAGCAGCTGAGCTCTTAACCACTATGCCACCAGGCCTCCACTTGATACACAGTCCACCCTAATTCACCACTGTGTTAGAAAAAGGTGTTGCTATTCTGAAATAAGAACTTTTTACTATACTTTTGTGTTCGTGGTTGCTTTGGGTATGTCTTTAAGAACTGAACAGTTAACTCATACCCATTAAAAACCCATTGCCACTGAGTCTATTCCAACTCATAGCGGCCCAATAGGGCAGAGCAGAACTGTGCCATAGACTTTGCAAGGAGCGCCTGGTGGATTTGAACTGATGACCTTTTGGTTAGCAGCCATAGCTCTTAAACAGTACACCACCAGTGTGGGAGGGGTTTAATTGATAACATGATGTCTGGGCTCCAAGGGAGATGGAATGGATGTGCAGGAGAAGGGCATGCAGAGGCAGCCTGTATAGTCCCCTGAACTCTGTTCAAGATCATAACACACCTCAGTAATCACTTGAATCTAAACATACAACTTTAACAGTTGATGTAAATGACTTTACACATGAATTTTGGAACGCAACTATTTCTCAATGGAAGTTTCTTCAACTAAGCTGTTTGTATTCCCTTAATAATTATGAAAGCTAACATTTATTGTGTTCATTCTGTGTGTAAGGCCTTTTTCTAAGTGCCTTGTGTGTTTTATTTAACCTGCGTAACAACCTTTTGAATAAGACCCATTTTAGAAATGGGAAACTGAGGCAGTGAGAGATAAAGTAACGTTCCCAGATCAACCAGCTGATAGATTGAGTTAGGATTTAAACCCAGGCACTTTGTTTCAGAATTTGCTTATGTAATCACTGTACATGACAGCAGTGAGCCCTAGTGGCTGTGTGGCTAAAGAACTTGGCTGCTAACTGAAAGGTCAGTGGTTCGAACCCACCAGCCTCTCTGCAGGAGACAGATGTGGCAGTCTGCTTCAGTGAAGACTTACAGCCTTGGAAACCCTATGTGGCAGTTTTACTCTGTCCTTTGGGGTCACTATGAGTTAGAATCGACTTGATGACAGTGGGTTTTGGCACATAATACTAATGTGCAGTGTATTCTGTATGCCGTGTATATGTTCAGAAACTAATTTTCCCAACATTTATGCCATATATAGATTACCAATCCAGTTGCCGTTGAGGAGATTTTCACTCATGACGACCCCGTGAGTTTTCAGAGTAGGACTGCCCTCCATACGGTTTTCAATAGCTGTGACCATTTGGAGGTAGATTGCCAGGCCTTTCTTCCAAGGCAACTGAGTGGATTTAAACTGCCAACCTTTCAGTTAGTAGCTGAGCACTTAACTCTTTGTGCCACCTAATACATATATATACTAGGAGGTTTTCCTCCTTATTTGTACTTTAATGTTTTGTAGCCTGTTATGAATAGTTGTTCCTGGCAGTGAACTAGATGCTAAAGAACAGAATAGGCACATGTAACCCTCTCTCACCTTCTCCCTCCCCTCTTTCACAGAGATGAAATGAAAAGGAATTAATGAGGACAGATTATTGGATTAGGGCCCATACTCAGGGCTCTAACAGCATGGGGAGTTTCTCCTGTCACTTCAGTTCTTGTTCAGGAATTGGCACCTGCTTTTTGTGAATCACAAATACCAGTGCTTTATATCAAGCCATTTAGATTTGGGCTATGGAGCAGTGACTTTAAAAAATTAAATGTTATTTTCAGAGATTTTTTCTATTAATTGTTTACATTTATTTTAATTGTATATTCTGAAACCGCTACAAAAAGGCATGAAATAATTGTTTAAATTTTAATTCGTATGGGTCAAAATGTATGTTAAACTACCTATTGTCGCCTTCACAGTCGTTGTTATGTTTGAGCCGGTTGTTGTGGCCACTTGTTACCAAGTATGACTTTCTTCTCCAAGGACCGATCTCTCCTGACAACATGTCCAAAATATGTGAGATGAAGCCTCGCCATTCTTGCTTCTAAGGAATATTCTGGCTGTACTTCTTTCAAGACAGATTTGTTCATTCTTTTGGCAGTCCGTGGTATATTCAATATTCTTTGCAAATACCGTAATTCAGTGCCTTCAATTTTTCTTTAGTCTTCCTTATTCATTGCCCACCTTTCGTGTGCGTATGAGGTGACTGAAAACACCATGGCTTGAGTCAGGCGCACATTAGTTTTCAAGGTGACATCTGTGCATTTGAACACTTTAAAGAGGTCTCTGGCAGCAGATTTGCCCAATGCAATGTGTCGTTTGATTTCTTGACTGCTGCTTCCGTGGGTGTTTATTGTGGATCCAAGTAAAATGAAGCCCTTAGTGATGTCAACATTTTCTCCGTTGTCATGATGTTGCTTATTGGTCCTGTTGTTAGGCTGTTGGTCTGTAGTCTTTGATTTTCTTCAGTAAATGCTTTAAGGCCTCTTCACTTTCAACAAGCGAGATTGTATCATCTGCATATCTCAGGTTATTAATGAGTCTTCCTCCAATCCTGACGCCTTATTCTTCTTCAGACAGTCCAGCTTCTCGGATTATTTGCTCATCATACAGGTCGAATAGGTATGGTGAAAGGATACAATGGAGATGCACACCTTTCTTGACTTTAAACCATGCAGTATTCCTTGTTCTGTTTAGATGACTGCCTCTTTTTCTATGTACAGGTTTCTCATGAGAACAATTAAGTGTCCTGGAAATCTCATTCTTCCCCATGTTATCCATAATTTGTTATGAGCTGGAGTAGGTCTCAGAAATAATGTGCCATTTCTTCCAGTTGGTCCTGCACAGCTGCCTACTTCCCTAGGTGGTAGCAGGTAAGGCCTGTCTCAGAAACACTCCCCTCCTCACTAAGCATGATTCTTCACACTGCTCTATCTTCTTTCCCGTGTGTGTCTCCTGCCCTCCTCAGTGGCTGGGGAAAATGATAGTAGTCCACTATGAGATTTATTCTTTTATTATACTTTATTTTATCATATGTTTTTATAACATAGTTCCGTTAAAATCAAGGGTAATAAAAATGTTTGTGTGATGGAAGTGGATAATCCCACCCATTGTGTCCATCTAAAGTTTCATGAGAAAACTGTGCCCACAACAGAGGGCTCCCACTCCTCTGGCTCACTGTATTTTCTCCTCGTTTATTTGCTCTTCCCTCTTTCCTGATGGATGCATGGGACCACTGAGCTTCAGGACTCCACAATTCTCCTTTTCATACCAGTGTTACTGTAATCTTGGGTTCATGGGCTGCCTTGCCACAGATTTACTCATTCAGTTTCTGTTAATTATTTCATTACTTAAAAATCTCTCATGAATTTTTCCAGAAGTACATTCTATTCCTCAAAAACTTGGAAGCAATGGGAAAATATGCAATAAATAACAAGAAAACATACGTAATGCATAGAATAAATTATTAACGTTCCGATATGTCTGTTATCTTACTTACATTGGCATGTATGCGTATTAGAGTCTCTGGTTGATGCAAATGGTTAATATCTTGAGCTGCTGACAGAAAGTTGGAGTTCAGGTCCACCCAGAATTGCTGTGAAAGAGAGGTCTGGCAGCCTACTTCCGAAAACCCAGCCACTGAAACCCCTATGGAGTACAGTTCTACTCTGGCACACTGGCGTCATCATGAATCAGAACTGACTCAGTGGCAACTGGTTTTATGTGTGTATTAGCACACACATTTATGTATATTAACACAGATATTATATCCTGATATTTTCATTCATCATTAGTCTTTTCTCATGATAATTTTTTTTTGTTTTTTTTTAATGAGGGCATTAAATTACTTTATAATATTCTGTGTGCATGTAGTATATGTTTTTTAACAATTTGAACTATAGTTGCAATAATAAATGTGCATGTTTCTAGTAATCTTCAATGTATACTTACATCTTTTTAACATACATCTCTGCCATTAAATC
Organism: Loxodonta africana; assembly: GCF_030014295.1. NCBI lineage: Eukaryota > Metazoa > Chordata > Mammalia > Proboscidea > Elephantidae > Loxodonta > Loxodonta africana. The sequence continues at coordinate 5,783 of NW_026975094.1, read as the reverse complement.
TCTTTGTTTAATTATTGTTTAACACTCTTTACGCCTAAGAGATGGTCTCAGAAGCAGCCCTGATCAGTTTTTCTCCCTCTTACTCATGAAGCCCCTTAATGTATCCCAAGGTATCAACTACGAAGCATTTTACGTCCTTATCATTTGTTTATTTTTCATTCAGTCAGTATATTCCATGGGCCAGAAATAGTCTATGTTATGCAGATACAGTGGTGAAAGGTACACACTGTCCCTGTCCTCATGAAGGGGACAACCCAGTGCAGGTGGGAGGAGCACTGGGGAAATGCAGCTGAGAGCAAGGACAGACAACCCTCCAGGAACCACACTGGACTTCAGAGAGGCTTGTTGGCTGCTGTTCACCTGGCAGGCTTCTAGATACCAGAGTACCCTTGGGCTTGGTGCCTGCTCCTCTCTCTATTGACACCCTCCCTGTAGGATGCCTCAGTGAGTTTACTGCTGTCTATTTGTAGCTAAGGACGTGAGGTTTATACCTCCATCCATTCAAACTCCTCCTGGGTCCAGACTCATATATTGAAATGTCAGCCTAACTCTCTGTATTGACCTCTTTATGCATTATAATGATACATTCCTCATATGGCCATCATGAAAAGCAAACATGAAAGGGAAAGCACAGGAGTGCCTGGCACCAGTGTAGGTACTCAATGAACATTAGCTGTTGGTATTATTCTTGACATCCCCATGTGGGGTGAAGTTTTATTACCTGACATCTCCATGTGAATATCTAACACCCACACCATGTTATCTAGGCTATGAAACAATTCTTGGTTCCAACCACCATTCCATTCTTATCGATGAATTTCTCAAGGCTTCAGTGATGGGATTGTGTGTTTTTCCACACAATGGACGTGATTAGGAATGGTTGGCTAGGTCCTACACAATAAATTGCTCCAGCATTCCTATGGATGACCATTGAGACAAGTTTCAGCCAACGAATGTAGCAAAGAATTGTAACCACTCTCAGCTGTTCATGCGAGTACTCTCAATCCAGAGTATCTGGTAAGTCGACTGTTAGGGATTGAATTGTGTCCCTCCAAAATGTATGTGGAAATCCTAACCCCGGTACCTGTAAATCTGACCTTGTTAGGAAAGAGGGGGCCTGCTTTTATTATGTGAATGAGGTCATACCAATGTAGGGTGGGTCCTAAGCGTAACTCTTCTTAGTTATAAAAGGAGCAGAATACACACAGACACAAACAGGTGAAAAGGAAGACAGACAAAGAAGACAGATGCTTCTAGAAGGCCAGGAACACAAATGATTGCTGGCATCTACTAGAAGCTGAGGTAGACAAGGAAGGACCTCCCACTACAGCCATGCCCTGAATTCGAACGACTACCTGCTAAACTGTGAGAAAATAAATTTCTGTTCTTTAAAGCCATCTAGTTGTGATATTTTTTGTTATGGAGGGACTAGGTAACTAACACACATAACCGTGCTTATAAGTTCAGCCCAGTGCAGAATAATTTTCTTCCCTCCTTGGTCTAGCCCACCCGAACCTGCTCTTTCCCTATCAGTGTCCTTTGCTTTCACCTAAGAGCTATGACAGAGTAAGCTCGATGGTGATGCATTGAAATTTCAATTTATTTTATATTTATGATTATTATTAATTCCAGTATTTTCTACAGTTTTCAATGGAGACAGTCTTATAATCTATGAATAGCATTTATACTTTTTCTTTTTTTGTACTAGCTTACACTTCCAGTGTTAAATGTTTAATAAAAGTAATGATAGAAGCACCCTTATTTTATTGTTTATTAATTTTAAAGAGAATGTCCCACACGTCACCATGAACTATCATGCTAGTTGTAGTTTTCCACGTTCGGGAACTCCTTTTCTGTTCCATGTTTGCTCCTAGTCCTTATCTCTCGGTGTGATTGCATTTTATCAACCTGCTTTGCCCCCATCTCTTGAGGTGAGGATATGTCTTCTCTTCTTTCACCTATGCATGTGGTGAATGAAATTACTAAATCTTTAATGTTCACTCAAATTTGTATGCCTACAATAAACCGCCTTGATCATGGCGTGTTACGTGGTTTATACTTTGCTGGATTTCCTTTGCTTGGCGTCTTACGTAGGGTTTTGCATCTCAGTTACTGAGTGTGCTTGTCCTCTAACTCTTCTTCTACTATCCTTCTCTAGTTTGTTATCAATTTTAAACTAGCCTTAAGGATCAAGTTAGGGGAATATCTCATGATTTTCTAATCTCTGTTGACTACGTACAAGATTAAAATGACTGTTTCTTGCATGTTTGCTGGAACCTGACTGGAAACGATCTAGGTCTGCCGTTTTCTTTGTAGGGAGATGTTGAACTACTGACCCGCTTTATTTAGTGGTTAAAGGCATCTTCTGGTGCTAATTTACTTAGAAAAAATTCTGATGCATGTTCTAGGTTGCTCGAATCTCATCTTTAAATATTGATTATCAGGGCTTGTAGCCTCATGCAAGCCAATTCATCAATCCCAGATTTCCCCAAAGTCAGGCTCTGCAACTCTTCCCGGTACCAAATTCCCTCATTTAAGACTTATTTGCAAAGAAAGAGACAACAGTATGCTATCTACGCAGTTGTGTATGCGCAGCCTTCTTGAGTCCATATTGTGAGGATACAGTCTTCTAATACTTTTTTTGTAATTGTTCTTTTTCTTCTTTTTTTTTTCCTTTTTTCACTGCCAATACACCCCCTCCCCCAATCTAGTAGTTTTAAAGTTGTGCGTTTCAGGTTCAAGTCTGTAATCCAGCTGGGCTTCTGTTTGTGCTGCATGTGTGCATCAAAAGAACGTGCTTCTAGAAGTAGAAAGCAGGCAGTGCGACTGTTGGGTGGTTGGCGGGGTAGGGGGAGGGGAGCTGCTGCTCAGAGAGGGCGCCCGAGGGAGGCACGAGATGCCGGGCTGCCCACCGCAAGCCCGCAGACTCCAAGGAGGTGGAACCCGCGTGCGCCATGAGCCTTTTGAGACAGGCCCAAGCCCGCCCAGCCGGGTGCTTGCAAGTTCCACCAGGACTAGGGGAAGCCTAAGGCCAAGGAGGGCAAGGTCTAGGGTCTGGACCTGAGAACTGGTTCTGCCACTTGTGATCGCAGAGCTTATGCTGGAAAGGAGGGCAGGAAGCATATCACAACGTGTGTCCGGAGGATGACCCAGAAGGGCGGGAGTTGTGGTCACCCAGGGACTCTGGGTCTGCATATGGAGGCCCCCAGGGTGCAATTCCAGGAGCAGAAGGCAAAGCCACAGAGGCCAAAGTGCACCTCGCCAATGCTTCCCAGGGGCATTGCCCCAAATCTGGGGAGCAGTCCCTACTCTGGGCTAGGGACTTTGTTTCCTCCATTGTCATCACTGACTGTGAGCAGACTCTAGTCTATGCAGACTAATGAGGAGTTATCAAAATGAGCTCCAAACTCCGGATTTGAGTTAAGGATCATAAACTAACATAGAGAAATACGACTTTAGCAATAAGTGACTGTTTGAAGCCCAAGTTGCCTTAAAACACAGAATTTCAGTCTTTCAGCTCCTCTGCTAATGTAATAACTAAGAACAGAATCTCACTGGAGCTCAAAGATGTGGGGCACTGGGAATACTCCTGGGTCTGTCTGCTCACGGCTGATTGCCTGATTCCCAGTTTTATTATACAGCTTAAATACAGACCAGAAGAGGAGTTTGGGGCTTGACATCTGACATCTTAACACCAGTTCCTGTTTCTTGAGGAAGGAAGAGGTAAAATAAATCAGCGTTTACTGTGTCCTTCTCCATCCCCGGAAGTCCTTGTGAAGACCCTCTCAGGTAAGGACTGACAGGGAGTGGCTTGGTTTACTATTCGACTTTGTCCTTCAGTCACTTTGTTTATGTCCTGCATGTAAACTATTATGCATTGACAGAAGCATTCTAATTCTTATGCAGAATGACTAGACCTCCTGCAGAATGACTATATTGTGCCTCCCTTGGGCACCCCTGTCTGCGCAGCACCCTCCACCCCCAACTGCCCAACCGCCTCTCTCCTGGCATTCTGCTTCTAGAAGTATGTTCTTTTGATGCAGAGATGCAACACACACAGAAATCCCAGCTGGATTACAGACTTGAACCCGAAGACCTTATGCAGAATGACTATTTATGAACCACTAAACTCAGTACTAAAGCAGGTACTTACTCCTCAGAGAAGGCCCTGGGGGAGGTTGATACATGCATTCCCCAGTGCTCCTGCTGCTCTAGAAGTGCCTGAAATGCCTCTCTGGGAAAGGCCTTCAGATTAGGCTCATGGCCCACGTGGGAATTCAGGCCTATTTTTCTGTTAGAACATCTCATTTCGCTCTGAAAATGTTATTATCCAGTTTATTCACCAGGCATGAGTACAGACATCTCATATTTTCAAAATTAATCCCATTCTCTAATACTAATTTGCCACCAAGAGTATATTCCAAAGTGTTTCCAATAGGCTAGCAAGTCTTTCCAAAGAGGGGAGTCCTGCTCCGTGTTGTGCAGTGACAGCAGGGATGGCATAATATGTTTACCCAGATACCTACCACTTTTTAAAAATTTTTTATTGTGTTTTACTTGAAACTTTACAGAGCAAATTACTTTCTTGTTCAGCCATTTATACACAATTGTTTTGTGACATTGGTGGCAATATTCATGATGTGTCAGTATTCTCTTCTATGCTCCAGTTCCCCGTTTCCATCTGCCATGATTCCTGTTCCATCCTGCCCTCTTTTCTGTGCTTTTGGGCAGGTTTTGCACTTTTGGTCTCATACACACGATTGAACTAAGAAACACTTTCTTCACGTGTGTTACTGTTTGTTTTATAGACCTGTCTAATCTTTGGCTGAAGGGCGAACTTCAGAAGGTACTTTCGACTTTGTTGCTTTCCATAATTCCTGAAATTCCAAGTCTACCACCTGAAGAACTTCCTTTAGTGTTTCATTTAGAACAAGTCTGGTGGCGATGAATTCTCTTAAGCGTCCTTCACCTGAGAATGTCAATATTTTTCCTTTACTCATGAAGGAAATAACAGCCTATAGAACACTGGGTTAATGTTTCTTTTCTTTTAGTGTTGAAAAAGTGTTGTTTTCACAGCCTTTTGGCCTCCATGGCTTCTGATGATGAATACGGAGTCATTCCAATTGTTTTTCCTGTGTGAAATGAGTTGTTTTCTCTCTAGCTTCTTTGAAGATACTTTCTTGGTCCTTGTTATTCCACAATTGACAGTGAGGCATTTGGGCGTAAAATTATGTGAGTTTAACTTGTTGGAGTTTGCATAGCTTCTTGAATCTGTAAGTTTATGTCTTTCAACAAATTGGGAAAGTGTTGAGCCAGTATTTCTTCAGATACTTTTTTCTACACCACATATTTTCTGTACACCTTATGTAATTCCAATAAATAAATGTTAGATATTTTTGGATTTTTTTGAGGCTCTGTTCATTTTTTTTTCAGATTGGATATTTTCAGTTGAACTATTTTCATCTCATTGATCCTTTTGTCTGTCAACAGCATTCCGCTGTAGAGCTGATCAAGTGAATTATTTATCTCTATTTTTCTATTTTTCCTGTCTAAAATTTTCATTTGTGAATGGTTTCTATGTATTTTTCTATTTTTCTAAGGTGTGCCTGTTACTTCTTTGAGCGTGGTTAAAGTAGCTTTTTAAAGTTTTTGTCTATGATTCCAAGACTTACAGAAAATGTTGATGTTGTTTGTTTTAGGAATCACTTGACCCAGTTATGTTCAGGCTGCAGGTTCTTTCCCACCTTCTGTGTGCTGTGGCTCAGATGTCGGTTCAGATTTTG